>NC_061509.1:282725897-282822253 GCF_022539505.1 Lolium rigidum
AATCACTTATATCGAAAAAGGTACTTTGATTTGCATTTCATCAGCAGAATGGGTACAGTAGCGGTGGGATATCCGAAAAGGAGTTGAAGCAACAGTGGGATTTAATCTCGATGATCTGATAGATATTTAAGCTCCTTCTCAGAATGTCGCTGTCTTGCAAGATATCAATATTATTGGGCCACTCTGAGATGGCAGTTATTTGTCAGACAGGCTGAACGAGGTATAGAGTGATACCGATGATCAAACTCGACAAGGTGACTGGTATCGTATGTGAATGGTTCTGTCCATTCGACACAGTGCCTCATCGCTTGAGCAGTGGGAGCTACATCTCTGTGATGGCCATGAGTAATATCTGTTCAATGAACCGTGAGACACACTTAAAGTTGATGCTGAAACGCTCTGTCATGGAATGGAGTTCGAATATGAGAAGTCCGACACACGGTGAAAGCCCCGATGGTTCGAGAATAGATCACAGGATGCTTTCCATGTGAATTAAAAAATGATCCAGGAGCTGCTCTCCTAATGAGCTGCTCTAAGAGCTGTCTTGAACTGTGAAGAAATGTTGAGTCCCGTGACCCACTACCTGGGTCGCTGCCCTGTGGGTGAGGAAAGTCCCAAGTGGACTCCCCACCATGGTGGCCGGCCACCAAGTGGGGTCCCACCCCCCCGGGGGTTTGGGATTATAGGCAGCCACCGTGCACCTAAACCTAGCCTCCACTATATAAAGAGGGCTACGTCACTCAAGCCACCACATATGCTGGGTACCCCCAGCCGGCTTTTTCCCCTCCTCCCCGGGGGCCCTAAGTGTCTCTTCTCCATTTCCCCGCACGTTAAGACACACGAATACATGCTGCCGCGTCGTCGGATGTTCAAGAGGAAGCTATTATTTCGCTGCCCGCCGGAACGGGGGAGGGACGCCTGATCACCGACCGCAGATCGGCACGGAGGTGCCGCCATGGCGCCGAAGCGGATCACGCACGCGTTTTGCAAGCGCTATGAGCTTAGAGCAACAGCGTCTCAGGCCTGCAGGCTTTGAATCTCAAGGGTGAGACTGACACCGCTGCTTCACGATCTTCTAGATCATCATCTTGTCTTGCCTGTTTTTGTAGAAATTTTTGTTTTCTATGCACGTTATCCTGCTGACGTAAACCCTTCGGGCGAGGATGGTCAACACGGGAGCCAACATGTTGGCCCAGATACGTGGGCCCGCAAATTTTCTCGCCGCACGCTGCTGAGCAGCCACCGCAGTGCGCAAGCCACTGACCTACCTGGTCAGGAAGGGGCTGATGCCCGCTAGTTTTCTGCATGGCATACACGCAAAGATAAACACGGTGCCGATCGGCCTCGTGTTATCCCAGAATCGCGCCTCAAAGAGCCGGATCCATGATGACTGGTCAAGGTGTCCTAACATATGCGGGTCCTCGCTTGATCAAGATAAAGCTAATGAGATCCACGATCTGTAGTTTTCGCATAATCGATCATCTCTACTCATTTTATATTGTCTTTCGCTGCTGTGACGGTGATCGCAGCCGACCCTAGACAGTGGCCTGTGCTCAACACGGTTATCCTATTTCTAGGGCTAGCAGCCGGCCGATCCTCCAACCTCTTGTAGGCCTATGATGTTAAACTAACTCTGATGAAACAAGAAGCAATCAGACGGACAGATCTACTAAACTATGATCAAAGTGCCGCCCTACATCTAAGATAGGTAAGGGCTGCTGAAGATGCAGTACTATCGCAGCATAACATGAGGGATCATCGCTAACCTTGAACATATCCAAGATAACTACGCAGCCACATTTTTCGCATTTTAGCAACTTATCAACGGGCAAGCTTTCAGCAACGTACATTTTATCTAGGTGTATAGTATGGAGTTACATGCCTGAGATTTGTTTGGGTTGAATGCTATTGTTATTTATTCCATAAACCTAGATACATTTATATATCCAGCGATTTTAATGTGGCGCAACCGTGCACGAGAGCAAACCCAACTTCTAAATTAAAGATGTTTATCTAATATGCATAGATAGACGTGGTGCAATTTAGCCCAACTTGAAAGGCCGATTCACGCATTTCTATATATATTCTTCGGAAAGTCCATCTTGATCATGCTTCCACCTTTCTGACTCGTACAATTTACATGCTCGAAATGGCACACACGCTTTTCTTTCGGCGGGTCATACCGCAGTGCAGTAGTGTGGTAACGTCGCTAGTAATCTCCACGCTTCCCTGCCACCTGCCTCCGGGCATCGGCCATGGCATTAAATCTCCACTACACCCCTTTATCCAGTGCCAAACGTTTCACCACTCCATCCCTTGCTCTGCTCGTTCACCAAACCGTGCCCCGCAGTTGCTTTCACAAGGCCGCCGAAGAACAAGGAAGAGATGCGCTTCCGGGCGACACCTCATTTTCTGACAAGGAGAAGAGCGAGAGAGAGCTGGAAGGGAATCAAGGTCTTCTCTTTCTCTCCGCCAGTTTCTCCGCTCTGAGTGTGGAGCTGACAATGAGACGACGACGACGACCAGGATCTAGTTAGAAGATGAGAGTGCGATTCCTCCTCCTCCGTCGGGTAGCTCCTCAGTTGCTCAGCTCATGAGTACGAGACTCCATGATGATGACTTATATAGTGATGGGGCTCAAATGATGCACAGCATTATGACATAGCCGAGCGATTTACGTCGCATGATGAGGACAGCTTATCTTACTAGTGGGGGTAGATTGCTACAAAAACCGCATTGAGAGCCATCGGCTCCTTCTGTAAAGCCTGCTTCCTTGAATTAACGAGAATCTGCCCTTCCACCTTTCCGGCCATTAATCTGCTGCTTGCCAACAGTAACGAATCGGGACTATTATTGTTCTTCTTGACTGTGCTTGGTAGCCTGAACATGATCGTTCATCGGCGCAGCTCGTCTTTTTTCTTTGAGGCACTGCTCACGTCCAAACCTCGCACCGCATGACGTTTTCTTCCTGTTTCTCCCTAAGAAGACATGATGCAGTGATACGAGGTAATGGGTCACACACTCTGCTACATCTCGAGCCTCACTCTAAGGCACGAGTGATTACGCCAATTAGCTCGCAGGACTCTCAGCCTGATTATAGCCTGGCAACAACCTGACTCTCTTTGTCTCTCATTTCCCAGTGCAGTTTTCTGGCAGGCAGCGTGCCTCCGAAGCTTCTCGCTTCTTCTCTGCCTGCTAGACTGGTCCCGCTTACAGTCTCATCTCCGACTCCCATCTTATTTCACTCCCGAATTAGGCTGACTGCCCCAAACTTACTGAGGAGTTCTTCCACCTCCTGCGCTTTATTGACTTTCCCATCGTAACAGCCTCTGAGGCCGAGATTCTGCCGCGCACGCTTTATATACGTTTGTTATATCACAGATGCTATGCTCGAAATCCTCTCTCTAATTTCAGAATTTTTACGCTGATTTAGAGACGTTTCATACTTCATCAATTTTTCATTAGCCAAGACGACTTCATCGCGATATCCTTCGTGTTTTATTTTATCTCTGTCAGGGCAGAATTGATAACATGTCTAACCCAGTAAAAATGGCTGGGGCATGGCGTTTTGCCGATTATCGAATCGTCTCCACGCTTTGCTTGCTCGATGAAGCTGTTTTGTAGTCCCTCTCATAAATCCTTTAGTCGGTCACATGATCAGTCTGCCGCCATTTGTTTTATTTACTGTTTGTTTTTGAGATAGTCCTTCAGCCTGTCCGCAGTTGGTAGCGCTTACCGCCGCTTGCCTTATCGCGTGGAACGCGAGTTGTCTGTTTTCGCCGAGCCAGAACAGCACCATGTTTACGACAGCCTCTGAACATGCCGGCTCCTTGAGGCATAGTTTACCCATTTTTTCTGCGGGATTATCCCTTAGAACAGGGCCTCACTGAATGCCAGCATATCTCTTCATCGTATGGCATGGACGCCTCCGGGTTTTCTCTGTGCCGCGCTATTGAACCCCGCTGGAACGGTCGAGTCCATCAAATTTTGTCGATACTGCCTTCTTCTTTCCTCAAATTTCCGAATATTCGGAGGTCGTTTTCGAGGGGGACTCAAACTCGTTTGCTCGCGGGAGCGGAGATTTTTAAATAACAGATTTCATATGTACACACGCTTCCTTCTTTCTTCGGCTAGACTCAGTAATTTCTGTCCATTTGGTTGGCAATCGTGCTTTGACCCCGGTTAGTTGCCTGAGAAGTGGACACTCTACAGCTGTCTCTCACTGTCTTCGCTTCTCTTTGTTCTTCTGTTTTCGGCACTTTTCATCGCGATTATGTCGATCGGATAGAAGCCGTAGACGATCTTTTCATCACCATTTGTTCTCTGGGCTTGGTCGAGAGGATTCACATATTTTCGAGGAGGTGATCGAGAGAGGGTCGTGCTTGATATCTTATGTTCTTCAATTTCTCAGCGTATTTCGCCATCTTATGAGTCGCGATCGCGCGGGAGCGGCTTCTTCGTCGATCCTTGCTATGACATACTCAGCGCTTGGTGTCCAAGATCTGACCATATTGATTTGGCATCGAGACAAGTTGGCACTCTCCATGGTAGAGGCATTCCACTCGTTTACGGCGGGAAGGGTGTGTGTCGGTTCGCTCATATGTGATCGACAACCGCTCCATCGCCATTCAAGCAGCCGCCACTCGCAGCCGCATGGTGGGAGAACGTTGTTATGCCATTTGCTTCGCTGCAATAGCGGGGGATTTTTGTAGTCTTTCGGCAATTTTATATATTTCCTCCGCAGAAAGATCAAAATCTGTTCAGTTTTTGGTCACGCCGGTCGCAAAATTTGGAGGAGAAATTACCCATTTGTAGGGTCACGTCGCCGGGCCGAAACCATTCAGCCATCACCTACCCCATGGCACCTTTCTTCCTCACCGCTCAACCAAAAGGTCACACTGCTTGAATTTAAAAAAACCGCAGATAAATCACTGTATACGCCGCTGCGTCGCCATGGCAACCGCTTGGAGGCCACGCCTCTGATTGATGATGAGACCTAACCATCTAACTGATCGTTTTTTCGTTTTTATGAGCCGAATGTTTCCTAATGGCTTCGGCTTCGGACGCATTCGACATCGCTCACAGCTCAGCCAGACTTGCGCTAGGATCGCACGCCAACATCGGAAGTTCGAGGATATCGGGCCCATGGAATCTTCTGGGTGTCGATGGAGTTCGCGGTATGAGCTCAGGTACCACTCGGCCGGTCCTGTGAGGGACTCAAGAACTCACGCCGTTATCCGCCGGACGCCGATCGCGTTCAGTTGTGCCAACAGTTCACACGGCCGATGGAGCTGGATCCATCTGTCCACAAATTTTTCGCGGAAAATCGAGCCGACATATTTGCAGTAAAAAAACAGTTCGTCGCTAGCAACGGCTTATGTGGGTCAACGTCTTTCTTTCGGCATCATGCCGAACTGGACTTCGTAATTGTACGCGAGAAACGAAGGTAACGAACTCCCTCGCCATGCTTTCTGGTTCAACTGTGAGTTGTTTCGGATGGGTGGCGATTCTTAAATGTTCATCGACAGCTTTCTGTGACTGCGATCGTCCGCCTAGAGACTCGATATTGCAGCTCTCCATGCCTGTGCGCTGCAGCCTCGCATGCACAGAACTGCGGGATTGCTCGTGGTGAATTGTAGTCACTAGATCACCACCAAACATGACGATGAGTCCGGCAGTTCTGTCCATGCAACTGGGTCAAGCTGGAGCTGCATCTTCCTGAGATATCCCGAGAATACCGGTGGCTCATGATTTCCTGGTGAACACTTTGGAGCGTGTCGCTCGCGCGTCGTCCAGGAAATCATGAGCCACCGGTATTCTCCATCGGGACCAGCTCGGGGACTTTCAAGGGAGAGATGCCGCTCCAGCCCCAGCCCGTTCGCATGGGCAGCACCGGAACTGCCGAACTCATCGGCATACGTCATCTACAAGATTGGTGGTGATCCTAGTGACTACCAATTCCTACCTGAGGCACCCAAGGAGATCCCGCACGGATACGCGTGCGCATACGTACCGGACTGCAACGCCTGGGCACTCTCGAACCAGGCTGCAATATCAGGGGTCTCTGGAACGGCAGGAGGAACGTCACGAGCCGATCCTGAGAAGCAATCGTGGCTGGCTAAGTACGCCACCCCGACAAACCTCCAAAGCCCAGCTCCTGCAGTTGGCTTAGAACCAGAAAAGCAAGCATGGCTGGTTAAGTATGCCACCCCGGCGAATCTTCGTGGTTCGACACCTTCGACCATCACGACGGATCAGATTTGTGCAATTCCGAAAGATCAGTTCGGCATGATGCCGAAAAGGAAGACGTTCGGCTACACCAAGCCGTACCCCAACGACTACGAACCGATCCCGCTACCACGCAAATATCGGCTCCCGGACTTCACGAAGTTTAGTGGATCGGATGGGTCCAGCTCCATCGAGCATGTGAGCCGGTATTTGGCACAGCTGGGCACGATCTCAGCGTCAGACGAGTTGCGCGTGAGGTTCTTCGCACGGTCCCTCACGGGACCGGCTTTCGGGTGGTACACATCGCTACCACCGAACTCCATCCGGACTTGGAAGCAGGTTGGAAGAGCAGTTCCATGAGCGAGTATCACTCGGAGGCTTCCGATGTTGGCATTGCCGATCTAGCGCAAGTACGACGGAAGCGCGGGAAACGAGTGTCGAGAATACGTCCAGCGCTTCAGGACCATTAGGAACCGATGCTTTTCGGCTCATATAAGCGAAAAGAAGCGGTCGAGTTGGCGGTGGTGGGTCTCTCATCATCAATCAAGGACGTGGCCTCCCAAGCGGACTACCCTTCGTTGGCGCACATGGTGCAAAAGCTGTCGGCATATGAACAGCGCCACCCGGATGTTTACCAGGACAAATTCAAGCGGGTGGTGACCTTGGTTGAGGCGGACGAAGATGAAGGTGCCATGGGAGATCGAGGAGGTAGCAGAGTGGCTGAATGGACTCGAGCGACAGGCCCCGTGACCCTGCAAATGGGTGAAGCCACAAGGCCCTCCAAAAGGGTTCGACTTCGACGTGACCAAGACCGGAACAGTATTTTTGATCTCTTACTCACGGAGAAGCATATAAAGGTACCCGAAGGCCACAAGATCCCCACGGCGCAAGAGCTGAACGGAAAGCCATACCGCAAATGGCATAACACGTTCTCCCACACCACCAACGACTGCAGGGTGTGGCGGCAGCAGATCCAGATGGCGATAGAAAATGGACGGTTGATATTTAACCAGTACGCCATGAAGGTCGACACACACCCTTTCCCCGCCGTAAACAGGGTGGAGTATACTTACCATGGAGGGTGCCAGCCGGATTTCTCGTGCCAAATCAATATGGTAGATCTTGGACACCACGCTGGCAAGGATGGAGATGAGGGCAGCTGCTCTCATAGCAAGGATGCAGAGGAAGCCGCTCCACGCGATCGGCTCCGCCAAGATGGCAAGCGCTACGTAACAGAGGGAGAAGTGAAGAACATAAGATATCAGCGACCTCTCTCTGATCACCTCCTCAACAAATATGTGAGTCAGTACGACCAACGCCGATGGTCCAGCAATGATGATGAAAGAGATCGTCTGGCTAGAGAAGCCAGAAGACATCGTCGGCATAATCGCGATGAGGAGGAGCACGAGCGTTGTGCCAAGGGAAAGGCAAGGGAGCGAGACGACGAGGACGAGCACTCTGGGATTGTCCCTTCTTCGAGCACCTGCTGGGATTCGGGAATGAGCCGATTGCCAACAATCGGCAATTGCCCAGAATGCAACCGGAAGAAGAAGGAGGCAGCCGACGTGTCCGTGTTCGAGCGCTTAGGACCTCTCCCGCCACAGAGCAAACGAGCTGAGTCCCCTCGGTTGAAAGACCTCGAAGATTCAGAAGACGAGGGAGAAGAAGAAGACAGGTATCACCGGCCAAGGTGGTGCCCCGATGGACTCGGCCGTTCCCGAAACGCGAGGTTCAACGATTGCGCGGCCTGGAAGAAGCCGAGAGGTTATACTTGCATACATTGAGGAAGGCAAGGCCTGATCGGGCCGCGAAGGTTCAGCGAACCCCTGGATGAAGAGGGTCGTCCACGGAAAATGGAGTGGCGCCCCAAGCAAAGGAAAGCCGATGATGAAACATCGGCTGGCACAAACATGGTGCTCGTTCTTCCGACGAAGCTTAGTGCTCCACGATTACACGATGCACTCAAGGTGGGCGACAGCAAGCGCACCAACATGATGAAGTCAGAGATTGGGCTGGTTTTATCTACCGGCCTGAACGAGTAGCAAGAGCACGTCAAGGAGCAAACGTGGCGAGGCTGATCCTTGTGATCGGCCCCAAAAATTTATGAAGGGACATTACAAAACCTTCATCGAGCAAGCAAGCGTGGAGGCCGATTCCAGCAATCGGCCAAAATTATCCTCACCAACCATTCTGCCTGGGTTCGACATGTTATCCAACAGAGCCGATACCATCAATTCTCTTGACAGAATCGGCTCCGGGGGGCACCCAGGTAGATAAAACACGAGGATATGCAGTGAAGTGCCTCATTCTTTGGTAATGAGTATTAAAGTATGGGGGCCGATGCGCAAGTCGACCGTAAAAAAAAAATTCTGAAAATTCGAAAATTTTCGAGCATAGCCGATGCAGCAGACATCGACTTAAGGATATAAAAGCCGATGCATGGCCATCGACTCAAGAGGAGTAACTGTTACGATCAGAGGGTCAATAGAGCACGAAGGGAGATTTTAATGGAAGAACTCCTCAATGGAGTAGTTTAAGGGCTCAGATCCTCTCTTCAGGAACAATGCCAAGAGCAGCCTGGACGTGCAGATCAGGTCAAGGATGGATTGCGTTAGATCCGCCAAAGGGAAGGAGCCGATCTAGCCGGCAAGGTGCAGGAAGAACTGAAGAAGCTCGGGGGGCAGCTCCCCTTGAAGGCTCTCTGCCCTGGGAAGCCGATTTATGTTCAAATCGGTTGGTTCTGCATGAAAAGCTCCCTCAGACATAATCAAGCCCAGGTCCATACAGCTAATTGGCGTATCCTCGTCTCTGTTTTGCCTTGGCTGAGACTCGGGGGGCAACATGCCTGGTAGGTGCTCTATTTTTGAGAGCCGATTAGAGTTACCTCGGCTGTCACTGCATCATGATCTTCTTAGGGAGGAACTGGGAAGGAAAAGCCGTCGTCTGGTACGAGGTTTGGACCGTGCTGGTGCTGCAAGAAAAAAAGAGACTGGTTTCTCAAATTAGCCGATGAACGATCATCGGTCACGGGACTGCCAAAACGCCACGGTCAAGAGAAACAATAATAGTCCGATTCGTTACTATCGGTCTTGGTGTGGCAAGCGGCAGGATGGAAATTGGATTAATGACAGGAGAAATTGGAAGAACAATTCTCGTTAATTCAAAGGAGCGGCTTTACAAGAAGAGCCGATGGCTCTCAAAAGAGGGATCTGGTGCCTAGTGCACCGCTACTCGCTAGTCCTACCCTACTAGTCGTCGCTGTCCTCATCATCGCTGTCGTCGAGGTCATCGGCGCTGCTCCCAGGAAGCTCCTCGCCGCTGCTGCCCCAGCCGTCGGCTGGAGCTTCCTCCTCCTCCTCGTCATCATCATCGTCCTCGCTATCCGCCCAGCTGCGGAAGCGCTTCGTTGGAGGATACCCAGCGGAGGAGGAGGAATCATCTTCCTCCTCCTCATCTTCTTCGTCCTCGTCGTCATCGTCGTCCTCGCTGTCCGCCCACATGCGGGAGCGCTTCTTCGGCGGAAGCCTGGCGGAGGGGGAGGCCTTGGTCCTCTCCACTTCTCCTCCTTTCTTCTCCTTGTCAGAGGAGATGGGGTTCGCCCGGAGCGGGGATCGTCCTCTTCCTTGTTCTTCGGCGACGGTTGGAGAGAGAGGCCTGAAGCGGAGGAGGAAGAGGAAGACATGGCTGCAGGGGAGAAGGGTTTTTTGGTTTGGTGAACAGAGCAGAGCAAGGGGATGGAGTGGTGAACCGTTTGGCACAGATAAATAAAGAGAGTGTAGTGGAGATTTAATGCCATGACGGTTCTCGAGGACGTGATGCCGAAATTGACAATTCATACAGAGAAGCCCAGGAGGCGAGGCGTAATGATGGAAGATTCCGCGGCAGTTCCGCTCCGCCACGACATGACCCGACGAAAGAAAGCGTAATGATTTTGGAAATGCCATTTCCAAAACCGGGGGGCATGTGTTATCACCAGAATTTGACCGAGTCAGAGGTGGGCCGCGATCAAGATGGACTCGAAGAATATATATAGAAGAAATACGTGAATCGGCCTTTTATACCAAGTTGGGCTTAATTGCCCGTGTATCTGTAACATATTAGATCGCATCTTAGTTTAGAAGTTAGAGTTTATCTCGTGCACGGTTTGGTGCACGCCCGCATTAGAAAGTCCGCTGGACTATAAATATGTATCTAGGGTTTATGGAATAAACAACAACCAACATTCAACCACAAACAAATCTCGGCGCATCGCCAACTCCTTCGTCTCGAGGGTTTCTACCGGTAAGCACCATGCTGCCTAGATCGCATCTTGCGATCTAGGCAGCACAAGCCTGCCCACGTTGTTCATGCGTTGCTCGTACTGAAGCCTTTTTGATGGCGAGCAACGTAGTTATCTTCGATATGTTAGGGTTAGCATTGTTCCTCATGTTACATGCTTTCGTAGTGCAACCCTTGCATGTCTAGCCGCCCTTACACCTATCTTAGGTGTAGGGGCGGCACCCCGCTTGATCATAGTTTAGTAGATCTGATCCGTTACGGTTGCTCCTTGTTTCATCAAGGATTAGTTTAACATCCGCAATAGTTAGGCCTTACAAAGGGTTGGAGGATCCAGCGGCGTGTAGGGTGGCGTTTGCTAGCCCTAGAAAGGATGTTCCGGGGATCAACCTCGTGTTGGTTTTTAGGCCCTGTCTAGGATCGGCTTACGGTCACCGTGCGCGAGCGCGAGGCCCAATCGTGAGTAGGATGATCCGATTATGCGGTGAAAACCCTAAATCGTCGTAGATCTCATTAGCTTTATCTTGATCAAGCAGGACCACCATATATTCGGACACCTTGTCCGGATCATGGGTGGATCGGCTCTTTGAGCCGATTCACGAGATAACCCGAGAGCCGATCGAGGCTCGTATTTAATGTTTACGTGTATGCCATGCAGGAAACTAAGCGAGGCATCATCCACACCTTCCCGACCAGGTATAGGTCAGGTGGCACGCCCTTGCGGTTGGCATCGGCGCGTGCGGCCAGGAGGCTTTGCGGGCCGTCGCTCTGAGGGACTGGGGCCAGCCGCAGCCCTAGTTGTTCCCGGCTCTACCGTGTTGACCATCTCTGCCCGCCAGGGGGTTTCTGACGTCAACAAGGATAACGTTGCATAGAAAACAAAAAATTTCCTACCGCGAACACGCAATCCAAGCCAAGATGCAATCTAGAAGATGGTAGCAACGAGGGGGTATCGAGTCTCACCCTTGAAGAGATTCCAAAGCCTACAAGATGAGGCTCTTGTTGCTGCGGTAGACGTTCACTTGCCGCTTGCAAAAGCGCGTAGAAGATCTTGATCACGATCGCTTCCGGCGCCACGAACGGGCAGCACCTCCGTACTCGGTCACACGTTCGGTTGTTGATGAAGACGACGTCCACCTCCCCGTTCCAGGCGGGCAGCGGAAGTAGTAGCTCCTCTTGAATCCGACAGCACGACGGCGTGGTGTCGGTGGTGGTGGAGAAATCCGGCGGAGCTTCGCTTAAGCGTGCGGGATATGGTGGAGGAGAGAGACCGCTAGGGTTTGGGGAGAGGGCGCGGCTAGGGCACCCTTGAGGGGTGCGGCCATGGTGGTGGCTTGAGTGGCCGGCCAGCCCCTCTCTCCCCCTCTTTATATAGGTGGAGGCCCCAAGGTTTAGGTCAAAGAGTCCGAATAAGACCCCAACAAAACCTTCCAAGTGTCCAAACCTAGGGGAGTGGGACTCCCCTTTTCCTTGGTGGGGTGGCCGGCCACCATGGTGGGGAGTCCACTTGGGACTCCTCCTCCCTTAGGTTGGCCGGCCAAGGTGGGTGGAGTCCCTCTGGGACTCCACCTTCCATCCTTATTTCTTCCGGACTTTTCTAGAACCTTCTAGAACCTTCCGTAGAACCTTCCGGATCATTTTAATTCACATAAAATGACATCCTATATATGAATCTTATTCTCCGGACCATTCCGGAACTCCTCGTGATGTCCGGGATCTCATCCGGGACTCCGAACAAATATTCGAACTCCATTCCATATTCAAGTACTACCATTTCAACATCCAACTTTAAGTGTGTCACCCTACGGTTCGTGAACTATGCGGACATGGTTGAGTACTCACTCCGTCCAATAACCAATAGCGGGATCTGGAGATCCATAATGGCTCCCACATATTCAACGATGACTTTAGTGATCGAATGAACCATTCACATACGATACCAATTCCCTTTGTCACGCGATATTTTTACTTGTCCGAGGTTTGATCATCGGTATCACTCTATACCTCGTTCAACCTCGTCTCCTGACAAGTACTCTTTACTCGTACCGTGGTATGTGGTCTCTTATGAACTTATTCATATGCTTGCAAGACATTAGACGACATTCCACCGAGAGGGCCCGGAGTATATCTATCCGTCATCGGGATGGACAAATCCCACTCGTTGATCCATATGCCTCAACTCATACTTTCCGGATACTTAATCCCACCTTTATAACCACCCATTTACGCGAGTGGCGTTTGATGTAATCAAAGTACCTTTCCGGTATAAGTGATTTACATGATCTCATGGTCATAAGGACTAGGTAACTATGTATCGAAAGCTTATAGCAAATAACTTAATGACGAGATCTTATGCTACGCTTAATTGGGTGTGTCCATTACAACATTCATATAATGATATAACCTTGTTATTAATAACATCCAATGTTCATGATTATGAAACTAATCATCCATTAATCAACAAGCTAGTTTAAGAGGCATACTAGGGACTTCTTTGTTGTCTACATATCACACATGTACTAATGTTTCGGTTAATACAATTATAGCATGATATATAAACATTTATCATAAACATAAAGATATAAATAATAACTACTTTATTATTGCCTCTAGGGCATATCTCCTTCATAAAGAAGTGACTGGAAGAAAAGTAGAACTCGATGAGATTAATGAATCTATACTCGTTGATCAGAGTAGCGCAGTACCGGAAGTTGTACCTGTACCGTCTACACCGGCAACAGAGGAAGCTAATGATAATGATCATGAAACTTCGAACGAGGAAACTCATCGAACCTCGCAGATCGACAAGGGAACGTGCCACTCCTGATTGGTATGATCCTTGTCTAAATGTCATGATTGTAGATAACAATGATGAGGACCCTGCGACGTATGAAGAAGCGATGATGAGCCCGGATTCCAACAAATGGCAAGAAGCCATGAAATCCGAAATGGGATCCATGTATGATAACAAAGTATGGACTTTGGTAGACTTACCCGATAGCCGAAAGGCTGTCGAGAATAAATGGATCTTCAAGAGAAAAACAGATGCCGATGGTAATATTACTCGTCTATAAAGCTCGACTTGTCGCAAAGGGTTTCCGACAAATTCAAGGTGTTGACTACGATGAGACTTTCTCACCGGTAGCGAAGCTAAAATCTGTGAGGATTTTGTTAGCAATAGCTGCATTTTTCGATTATGAGATTTGGCAGATGGATGTCAAAACAGCATTCCTTAATGGAGACATTAAGGAAGAGTTGTATATGGTACAACCCAAAGGTTTTGTCGATCCTAAAAATGCTGACAAAGTATGCAAACTTCAGCGTTCAATCTATGGACTGAAGCAAGCATCAAGAAGTTGGAACCGACGTTTTGATAAGGTGATCAAAGACTACGGGTTTATACGAGTGTCATGGAGAGGCCTGTATTTACAAGAAAGTGAGTGGGAGCTCACGTAGCATTCCCGATATTATATGTAGATGACATATTATTGATTGGGAATGATATAGAACTATTAAGCGGTGTAAAAGGTTATTTGAATAACGAGTTTTTCAATGAAAGACCTTGGTGAAGCATCGTATATATTAGGCATCAAGATTTATAGAGATAGATCAAGACGCCTAATAGGGCTATCACAGAGTACATACCTGGACAAGATTCTAAAGAAGTTTAGAATGGACGAAAGTAAGAAAGGGTTTTTACCTATGTTACCAGGCAAGGTCTTGAGTAAGACTCAAGGACCAGCTACGGCAGAAGAAAGAGAAAGGATGAATCAGATCCCCTATGCTTCGGCGATACGCTCTATTATGTATGCCATGCTATGTACAAGACCGGATATAGCGCATGTCGTTAGTTTGACTAGCGAGATATCAAAGTGATCCAGGAATGGAGCATCTGGACAGCGGTCAAGAATATCTCGAAGTACTTGAAAAGAACTAAGGATATGTTTCTTTGTTATGGAGGTGACCAAGAGCTCGTTGTAACAAGTTACACCGATGCAAGTTGGAACACCGATCCCGATGACTCTAAGTCACGGTCCGGGTACGTGTTTATATTGAATGGTGCTGCGGTAAGCTGGGCTAAGCGAGTGCACGGTGGCGAAGTCTTCAACGGAATCGGAGTACATAGCGGCTTCGGAGGCTTCATCGAAGCGGTATGGATGAAGAGGTTCATTGTAGAGCTCGGTGTGGTTCCTAGTGCATTGGACCCACTAGTCATATACTTGTGACAACATGGGTGCCATCGCCAATGCACAAGAACCAAGGTCACACAAGAGGCTGAAGCATATCAAGCTGCGTTACCACTCGATTCGTGAGTACATCGAAGATGGAGAAGTAAAGATTTGCAAAGTACACACTGATCTGAATGTAGCAGATCCGTTGACTAAAGCTCTCCCTAGGGCAAAGCATGACCAACACCAGAATACCATGGGTGTTAGGTATATTACAATGTAATCTAGATTATTGACTCTAGTGCAAGTGGGAGACTGTTGGAGATATGCCCAAGAGGCAATAATAAAAGTGGTTATTATATATCTTTATGTTTATGATAAATGTTTATATACCATGCTATAATTGTATTAACCGAAACATTGATACATGTGTGATATGTAAACAACAAAGAGTCCCTAGTATGCCTCTTAACTAGCTTGTTGATTAATGGATGATTAGTTTCATAATCATGAACATTGGATGTTATTAATAACAAGGTTATATCATTATATGAATGATGTAATGGACACACCCAATTAAGCGTAGCATAAGATCTCGTCATTAAGTTATTTGCTATAAGCTTTCAATACATAGTTACCTAGTCCTTATGACCATGAGATCATGTAAATCACTTATACCGGAAAGGTACTTTGATTACACCAAACGCCACTGCGTAAATGGGTGGTTATAAAGGTGGGATTAAGTATCCGGAAAGTATGAGTTGAGGCATATGGATCAACAGTGGGATTTGTCCATCCCGATGACGGATAGATATACTCTGGGCCCTCTCGGTGGAATGTCGTCTAAAGTCTTGCAAGCATATGAATAAGTTCATAAGAGACCACATACCACGGTACGAGTAAAGAGTACTTGTCAGGAGACGAGGTTGAACAAGGTATAGTGTGATACCGAAGATCAAACCTCGGACAAGTAAAATATCGCAAGACAAAGGGAATTGGTATTGTATGTGAATGGTTCATTCGATCACTAAAGTCATCGTTGAATATGTGGGAGCCATTATGGATCTCCAGATCCCGCTATTGGTTATTGGTCGGAGTGAGTACTCAACCATGTCCGCATAGTTCACGAACCGTAGGGTGACACACTTAAAGTTGGATGTTGAAATGGTAGTACTTGAATATGGAATGGAGTTCGAATATTTGTTCGGAGTCCCGGATGAGATCCCGGACATCACGAGGAGTTCCGGAATGGTCCGGAGAATAAGATTCATATATAGGATGTCATTTTATGTGAATTAAAATGTCGCGGAAGGTTCTATGGAAGGTTCTAGAAGGTTCTAGAAAAGTCCGGAAGAAACCACCAAGGAAGGTGGAGTCCACATGGGACTCCACCTCCATGGCCGGCCAACCCTAGTGGGGGAGGAGTCCAAAGTGGACTCCAACTCTTGGGGATCCACCTATATAATGAGGGGCCAAGGGAGGGGGCCGGCCACCCCAAGACCACAAGCTGGCCGCCCCCCTTGAAGTGGCCGGCCACCCCCTCCCAAACCCTAGCCGCCCCCTCTCCTCCATATCTTCCGCGTAGCTTTAGCGAAGCTCCGCCGGAGTTCTCCACCACCACCGACACCACGCCGTCGTGCCTGTCGGATTCAAGAGGAGCTACTACTTCCGCTGCCCGCTGGAACGGGAGGTGGACGTCGTCTTCATCAACAACCGAACGTGTGACCGAGTACGGAGGTGCTGCCCGTTCGTGGCGCCGGAACCGATCGTGATCAAGATCTTCTACGCGCTTTTGCAAGCGGCAAGTGAACGTCTACCGCAGCAACAAGAGCCTCATCTTGTAGGCTTTGGAATCTCTTCAAGGGTGAGACTCGATACCCCCTCGTTGCTACCGTCTTCTAGATTGCATCTTGGCTTGGATTGCGTGTTCGCGGTAGGAAATTTTTTGTTTTCTATGCAACGTTGTCCTACACTAAGGTTGTGGATGTGTTGTTGCCACTAGGGATAAAACAACAATGCTTTGTCTAAGGATATTTGTGTTGATTACATTACGCACCATACTTAATGCAATTGTCTGTTGTTTGCAACTTAATACTGGAAGGGGTTCGGATGATAACCTCGAAGGTGGACTTTTTAGGCATAGATGCATGCTTGGATAGCGGTCTATGTACATTGTCGTAATGCCCCGATTAAATCTCATAGTACTCATCGTGATATATGTATGTGCATTGTTATGCCTTCTTTATTTGTCAATTGCCCAACTGTAATTTGTTCACCCAACATGTTATTTATCTTATGGGAGAGACACCACTAGTGAACTGTGGACCCCGGTCCATTCTTTTACATCTGAAATACAATCTACTGCAAACTCTGTTCTTTACTGTTCTTCGCAAACAAACATCATCTTCCACACTATACCTCTAATCCTTTGTTTACGATGCAAGCCGGTGAGATTGACAACCTCACTCGTTACGTTGGGGCAAATTACTTTGATTGTGTTGTGCAGGTTCCACGTTGGCGCCGGAATCCCCGGTGTTGCGTCGCACTACACTCCGCCACCAACAACCTTCACGTGTTCCTTGACTCCTACTCGGTTCGATAACCTTGGTTTCTTACGAGGGAAAACTTGTCGCTGTACACATCACACCTTCCTCTTGGGGTTCCCAACGGAAGTGTGTCTTACACGCCATCAAGACAGTTTTCTGGCGCCGTTGTCGGGGACCTGAAGAAAAGTTACTCCACAAAGATTTCTAACTCCCACGTCAACTGCACGCCAGCAACAGTTTTCTGGCGCCGTTGCCGGGGAGATCAAGACACGCTGCAAGGGGAGTCTCCCACATCCAATCTCTTTACTTTGTTTTTGTCTTGCTTTACTTTATTTTATTTACTGCTTTGTTTGCTCTCTATATCAAAAATACAAAAAAAATTAGTTGCTAGATTTACTTTATTTACTGTCTTGTTCTCCATATTAAAAACACAAAAAAGTTAGTTATTTGCATTTACTTTATTTACCTTTTGTTTATTTCATCATGTTTCCTCCTAAGTTCACTCTGAAAGACATACCGGTAGGACGAGGGTCTATCATTGGGAGAGATAATATAGAAGATTTTTTCACTCATGTTAGTACAGCTAAAGATTTTGAAGACAGACACTTGGTAGAACTTGCTCCTACTTATGAAATTGTTGCTGCTTCTTTAGTACACATGTTGGAAGCTAGATGTGTTAATCTTAACCCCGTAATGCAACATATGTTTCTTACACTCTGTGATATGGAGGAAGAAGAAAAGAAAGATTTTGTCTTAGAGACCCTTCTTAAAGAATTTGGTGATGTAGCAAGAGAAGCTAGAAAAGTCTTTATTAAATATAAGAGCCTTGGCTCTTATACCAACTTTGCTAGTACCCTTGAAAAAATGGAAAAAGATATAAAGTTAATTGTGAAGGGGAGATTAAGACATCAATACCTTGCAAGCTCTTAGGAATGTGTGAGGCACTAGAAAAGAATTATGATTGGATTGTTCCTGAAAATTTGTTTGATGAGAATAACAAGCCTAAGAGTAAGGAAAAAGGGGCCTCTGAAACTTACATAGATAAGATACAATGCATAGTTGAGAAAACTCCAAACCCCTCTGTTAATGCTTCATCTCTTGACAATACTTGATTCACACTTTCTGCGCCTAGCTGAAAGGCGTTAAAGAAAAGCGCTTATGGAAGATAACCCATTATTTTACTTCTGCACTTTTATTTTATATTTGAGTCTTGGAAGTTGTCACTACTGTAGGAACCTCTTCTTATCTTTATTTTATTGCATTGTTGTGCCAAGTAAAGTCTTTGATAGTAAAGATGATACTAGATTTGGATTACTGCGCAGAAACAGATTTCTTGCTGTCACAACATTGAGCAGCCCCTTCTGTAGGAAATTTAAAAAAATCCGCCAATTTACGTGTGTGATCCTCAGATATGTACGCAACTTTCATTCAATTTGGGCATTTTCATCTGAGCAAGTTAAGTGCCCCTGAAAAATTCGTCTTTACGGACTGTTCTGTTTTGATAGATTCTGCCTTTTATTTCGCATTGCCTGTTTTGCTATGTTTGATGAATTTCTTTGTTCCATTAACTTTCAGTAGCTTTGTGCAATGTACAGAAGTGTTAAGAATGATTATGTCACCTCTGAATATATGAATTTTCAATTATGCACTAACCCTCTAATGAGTTTGTTTTGAGTTTGGTGTGGAGGAAGTTTTCAAGGGTCAAGAGAGGAGGATGATACAATATGATCAAGAAGAGTGAAAAGTCTAAGCTTGGGGATGCCCCCGTGGTTCATCCCCGCATATTTCAAGAAGACTCAAGCATCTAAGCTTGGGGATGCTCGATACGTCTCAAACGTATCTATAATTTCTTATGTTCCATGCTACTTTTATGATGATACTCACATGTTTTATACACATTATATGTCATTATTATGCATTTTCCGGCACTAACCTATTGACGAGATGCCGAAGAGCCGATTGCTTGTTTTCTGCTGTTTTTGGTTTCAGAAATCCTAGTAAGGAAATATTCTCGGAATTGGACGAAATCAACGCCCAGGGTCCTATTTTTGCACGAAGCTTCCAGAAGACCGGAGAGGAAACGAAGTGGGGCCACGAGGTGGCGACACAAAAAGGTGGCCCGGCCCAAGCCCTGGCCGCGCCGGCCTGTTGTGTGGGCCCCTCGTGACGCCCCTTGACCTGCCCTTCCGCCTACTTAAAGTCTTCGTCGCGAAACCCCCAGTACCAAGAGCCACGATACGGAAAACCTTCCAGAGACGCCGCCGCCGCCAATCCCATCTCGTGGGATTCGGGAGATCGCCTCCGGCACCCTGCCGGAGAGGGGAATCATCTCCCGGAGGTCTCTTCATCGCCATGATCGCCTCCGGATCGATGTGTGAGTAGTCCACCCCTGGACTATGGGTCCATACCAGTAGCTAGATGGTTGTCTTCTCCTCATTGTGCTATCATGTTAGATCTTGTGAGCTGCCTATCATGATCAAGATCATCTATTTGTAATCCTACATGTTGTGTTTGTTGGGATCCGATGAATATTGAATACTATGTCAAGTTGATTATCAATCTATCATATATGTTATTTATGTTCTTGCATGCTCTCCGTTGCTAGTAGAGGCTCTGGCCAAGTTGGTACTTGTGACTCCAAGAGGGGGTATTTATGCTCGATAGTGGGTTCATGCCTCCATTAAATCCGGGACGAGTGACGGAAAGTTCTAAGGTTGTGGATGTGTTGTTGCCACTAGGGATAAAACATCGATGCTTTGTCTAAGGATATTTGTGTTGATTACATTACGCACCATACTTAATGCAATTGTCCGTTGTTTACAACTTAATACCGGAAGGGGTTCGGATGATAACCTGAAAGTGGACTTTTTAGGCATAGATGCATGCTCGGATAGCGGTCTATGTACTTTGTCGTGATGCCCCGATTAAATCTCATAGTACTCATCATGATATATGTATGTGCATTGTTATGCCTTCTTTATTTGTCAATTGCCCAACCGTAATTTGTTCACCCAACATCTCGCTTATCTTATGGGAGAGACACCACTAGTGAACTGTGGACCCCGGTCCAATTCTTTACATCCGAAATACAATCTATCGCAATTGTTCTTTACTCGTTCTTCGCAAACAATCATCATCTTCCACACAATACGTTTAATCCTTTGTTTACGAGCAAGCGGGTGAGATTGACAACCTCACCGTTACGTTGGGGCAAAGTTCCGTGATTGTGTTGTGCAGGTTTCACGTTGGCGCCGGAATCCTCGGTGTTGCGCCGCACTACACTCCGCCGCCATCAACCTTCAACGTGCTTCTTGACTCCTACTCGGTTCGATAAACCTTGGTTTCTTATCGAGGGAAACTTGCTGCTGTGCGCATCACACCTTGCTCTTGGGGTTCCCAACGGACGTGTCAACTACACGCATCAAGCAAATTTCTGGCGCCGTTGCCGGGGAGATCAAGACACACTGCAAGGGGAGTCTTCCACATCCAATCTCTTTACTTTGTTTTTGTCTTGCTTTACTTTGTTTACTGCTTTGTTTGCTCTCTATATCAAAAACACAAAAAAATTAGTTGCTAGTTTTACTTTATTTACTGTCTTGTTCTTTATATCAAAAACACAAAAAAATTAGTTACTTGCATTTACTTTATTTACCTTTAGTTTATTTCATCATGTTTCCTCCTAAGTTCACTCTAAAAGACATACCGGTAGGACGTGGGTCTATCATTGGGAGAGATAATATAGAAGACTTTTTCACTCATGTTAGTACAGCTGAAGATTTTGAAGATAGACACTTGGTAGAACTTGCTCCTACTTATGAAATTGTTGTTGCTTCTTTAGTACACATGTTGGAAACTAAATTTGTTAATCTCAATCCTATAATCCAACACATGTTTCTCACACTCTGTGATATGGAGGAAGGGGAAAAGAAAGATTTTGTTTTAGAAAACCTTCTTAAAGAATTTGGTGGTGTAGCAAGAGAGGCTAGAAAGGTCTTTATTAAATATAAGATGCTTGGCTCTTATACCAACTTTGTTAGTACCCTTGAAAAGATGGACATGGAGAGAATAAGGTACACTAATAATGTTAATGATGGTGGGAAGATTAAGACAACAATACCTTGTAAGCTCCTAGGAATGAATGACGCTCTAGAAAATAACTATGGTTGGCTTGTTCCTGAAAATTTGTTTGACGAGGATAGAAAACCTAAGAATAATGAAAAGGGAGCCTCTGAAACTCACATAGATAAGATAAAATGCATAGTTGAGAAAACTCCCAACACCAATGTTGATGCTTCATCTCTCGATAATACTTGATACACACTTTCTGTGCCTAGCTGAAAGGCGTTAAAGAAAAGCGCTTATGGGAGATAACCCATTATTTTTCTTCTGCACTTTATTTTATATTTGAGTCTTGGAAGTTATTACTACTGTAGCAACCTCTATTTATCTTTATTTTATTGCATTGTTGTGCCAAGTAAAGTCTTTGATAGTAAAGCCAATACTAGATTTGGATTACTCGCAGCAGAACAGGATTTCTTGCTGTCACGAATTTGAGCAGTAGTCCCTGTAGAAAATTTAAAAAAATCTGCCAATTTACGTGCGTGGTCCTCAGATATGTACGCAACTTTCATTCAATTTGGGAATTTTCATCTAAGCAAGTCTGGTGCCTCTTTAAAATTCATCTTTACGGACTATTCTGTTTTGACAGATTCTGCCTTTTATTTCGCATTGCCTGTTTTGCTATGTTTGATGGATTTCTTTGTTCCATTAACTTTCAGTAGCTTTGTGCAATGTCCAGAAGTGTTAAGAATGATTATGTCACCTCTGAATATATGAATTATGCACTGACCCTCTAATGAGTTTGTTTCGAGTTTGGTGTGGAGGAAGTTTTCAAGGATCAAGAAAGGAGGATGATACAATATGATCAAGAAGAGTGAAAAGTCAAAGCTTGGGGATGCCCCCGTGGTTCATCCCTGCATATTTTAAGAAGACTCAAGCATCTAAGATTGGGGATGCCCAAGGCATCCCTTCTTCATCGACAACTTATCAGGTTCCTCTAGTGAAACTATATTTTTATTCCGTCACATCTTATGTGCTTTACTTGGAGCGTCTGTTTGTTTTTGTTTTTGTTTTTGTTTGAATAAAATCGGATCCTAGCATTCTTTGTTTGGGAGAGAGACACGCTCCGTTGTTTCGTATGAACACATATGTTCTTAGCTTTATCTTTAATGTTCATTGCGAAAGTTGGACTATTTCATTCATTGTTATATGGTTGGAAACGGAAAATGCCGCATGTGGTAAATGGTATAATGTCTTGAATAATTTGATACTTGGCAATTGTTGTGCTCATATAGATCATGTTTAAGCTCTTGCATCATGTACCTTGCACCCATTAATGAAGAACTACATAGAGCTTGTTAAAATTTGGTTTGCATGATTGATCTCTAGAGTCTAGATATTTTCTCGGTTGAGGTGTTTGAACAACAAGGAGACAATATAAAGTCTTATAATAGTTACAATATGTTCATATGTGAGCTTTGCTGCACCTTTTATACTTGAGTTTGCTTCAAACAACCTTGCTAGCCTAGCCTTGTATTGAGAGGAATTCTTCTCGTGCATCCAAATCCTTGAGCCAATAACTATGCCATTTATGTCCACCATACCTACCTACTTCATGGTATTTATCCGCCATTCCAAAGTACATTACTTGAGTGCTACCTTTAAAATTTCTATTCTTTGCCTTTGCAATATATAGCTCATGGGAAAATAGCCTTAAAAACTATTGTGGTGAAGAATATGTACTTATGTGTCTTATTTCTTAATAAGTTGCTTGTTGAGCGGTAACCATGTTTCTGGGGACGCCATCAACTCTTTTACCTTTGTTGAATATCATGTGAGTTGCTATGCATGTTCGTCTTGTCTGGAGTAAGGGAGATTTTCATGATCAAATGGTTTGAGTATGCATACTGTTAGAGAAGAACATTGGGCCGCTAACTAAAGCCATGATTCATGGTGGAAGTTTCAGTGTGGACAATCAATCCTCAATCTCTTATGAGAATTTTAACTGTTGTTGAATGCTTATGCATTAAAGAGGAGTCTATTATCTCGTTGTCTATGTTGTCCCGGTATGGATGTCTAAGTTGAGAATAATCAAAAGCGAGAAATCCAATTCGAGCTTTCTCCTTAGACCTTTGTACATGCGGCATAGAGGTACCCCTTTGTGACACTTGGTTGAAACATATGCTATGCAATGATAATCCGTGTTAATCCAAGCTAATTAGGACAAGGTGCGAGCACTATTAGTATACTATGCATGATGCTTGCAACTTATAAGATGTCTTATACATAACACATATGCTTTATTACTACCGTTGACAAAATTGTTTCTTGTTTTCAAAATGAAAAGCTCTAGCACAAATATAGTAATCAATGCTTCCTCTGCGAAGGGCCTATCTTCTACTTTATTGTTGAGTCAGTTTGCCTATTCTTTCTATCCCAGAAGCAAACACTTGTATCAACTGTGTGCATTGATTCTTACATGTTTACTTATTGCACTTGTTATATTGCTTTGTGTTGACAATTATCCATGAGATATATATGTTGAAGTTGAAAGCAACTGCTGAAACTTAATCTTCCTTTGTGTTGCTTCAATGCCTTTACTTTGAATCTATTGCTTTATGAGTAACTCTTATGCAAGTCTTATTGATGCTTGTCTTGAAAGTATTATTCATGAAAAGTCTTTGCTATATGATTCATTTGTTTACTCATTATCTTCATCATTGCTTCGAATCGCTGCATTCATCTCATATGCTTTACAATAGTATGATCGAGATTATGATAGCATGTCACTTCAGAAATTATCTTTGTTATCGTTTACCTACTCGAGGGCGAGTAGGAACTAAGCTTAGGGATGCTTGATACGTCTCAAACGTATCTATAATTTCTTATGTTCCATGCTACTTTTATGATGATACTCACATGTTTTATACACATTATATGTCATTATTATGCATTTTCCGGCACTAACCTATTGACGAGATGCCGAAGAGCCGATTGCTTTGTTTTCGTTGTTTTTGGTTTCAGAAATCCTAGTAAGGAAATATTCTCGGAATTGGACGAAATCAACGCCCAGGGTCCTACTTTTTGCACGAAGCTTCCAGAAGACCGGAGAGGAAACGAAGTGGGGCCACGAGGTGGCGACACAACAAGGCGGCGCGACCCAAGCCCTGGCCGCGCCGGCCTGTTGTGTGGGCCCCTCGTGACGCCCCTTGACCTGCCCTTCCGCCTACTTAAAGTCTTCGTCGCGAAACCCCCGAGACCGAGAGCCGCGATACGGAAAACCTTCCGGAGACGCCGCCGCCGCCAATCCCATATCGGGGGATTCAGGAGATCGCCTCCGGCACCTCGCCGAAGAGGGGAATCATCTCCCGGAGGTCTCTTCATCGCCATGATCGCCTCCGGATCGATGTGTGAGTAGTCCACCCCCGGACTATGGGTCCATAGCAGTAGCTAGATGGTTGTCTTCTCCTCATTGTGCTATCATGTTAGATCTTGTGAGCTGCCTATCATGATCAAGATCATCTATTTGCAATCCTACATGTTGTGTTTGTTGGGATCCGATGAATATTGAATACTATGTCAAGTTGATTATCAATCTATCATATATGTTATTTATGTTCTTGCATGCTCTCCGTTGCTAGTAGAGGCTCGGCCAAGTTGATACTTGTGACTCCAAGAGGGGGTATTTATGCTCGATAGTGGGTTCATGCCTCCATTAAATCTGGGACAAGTGACGGAAAGTTCTAAGGTTGTGGATGTGCTGTTGCCACTAGGGATAAAACATCGATGCTTTGTCTAAGGATATTTGTGTTGATTACATTACACACCATACTTAATGCAATTGTCTGTTGTTTACAACTTAATACTAGAAGGGGTTCGGATGATAACCTGAAAGTGGACTTTTTAGGCATAGATGCATGCTGGATAGCAGTCTATGTACTTTGTCGTGATGCCCTGATTAAATCTCATAGTACTCATCATGATATATGTATGTGCATTGTTATGCCTTCTTTATTTGTCAATTACCCAATTGTAAACATCTGCTTATCTTATGGGAGAGACACCACTAGTGAACTGTGGACCTCGGTCCAATTCTTTACATCTGAAATACAATCTACTGCAATTGTTCTTTACTGTTCTTCGCAAACAATCATCATCTTCCACACAATACGTTTAATCCTTTGTTTACAGCAAGCCGGTGAGATTGACAACCTCACTGTTACGTTGGGGCAAAGTTCTGTGATTGTGTTGTGTAGGTTCCACGTTGGCGCCGGAATCCCTGGTGTTGCGCCGCACTACACTCCGCCGTCATCAACCTTCAACGTGCTTCTTGACTCTTACTGGTTCGATAAACCTTGGTTTCTTACTGAGGGAAACTTGCTGCTGTGCGCATCACACCTTCCTCTTGGGTTCCCAATGGACGTGTCAACTACACGCATCAGATGCCCAAGGCATCCCTTCTTCATCGACAACTTATCAGGTCACCTCTAGTGAAACTATATTTTTATTCCGTCACATCTTATGTGCTTTACTTGGAGCGTCTATTTGTTTTTGTTTTTGTTTTTGTTTGAATAAAATCGGATCCTAGCATTCTTTGTTTGGGAGAGAGACACGCTCCACTGTTTCGTATGAACACATATGTTCTTAGCTTTATTCTTAATGTTCATGGCGAAGGTTTAAACTGCTTCGTTCATTGTTATATGGTTGGAAACAGAAAATGCTGCATGTGATAATTGGTATAATGTCTTGAATAATTTGATACTTGGCAATTGTTGTGCTCATATAGATCATGTTTAAGCTCTTGCATCATCTACTTTGCACCTATTAATGAAGAACTACATAGAGCTTGTTAAAATTTGGTTTGCATGATTGGTCTCTAGAGTCTAGATATTTTCTCGGTTAAGGTGTTTGAACAACAAGGAGACGATGTAAAGTCTTATAATGCTTGCAATATGTTCATATGTAAGCTTTGCTATACCGTTTTATACTTGAGTTTGCTTCAAACAACCTTGCTAGCCTAGCCTTGTATTGAGAGGGAATTCTTCTCGTGCATCCAAATCCTTGAGCCAAAAACTATGCCATTTGTGTCCACCATACCTACCTACTACATGGTATTTCTCTGTCATTCCAAAGTAAATTACTTGAGTGCTACCTTTAAAATTCCATTCTTTGTCTTTGCAATATATAGCTCATGGGAAAATAGCCTTAAAAACTATTATGGTGAACAATATGTAGCTATGTATCTAATTTCTTAATAAATTGCTTGTTGAGCGGTAACCATGCTTCTGGGGACACCATCAACTTTTACCTTTGTTGAATATCATGTGAGTTGCTATGCATGTTCGTCTTGTCTGAAGTAAGGGCGATTTTCATGATCAAATGGTTTGAGTATGCATATTGTTAGAGAAGAACATTGGGCCGCTAACTAAAGCCATGAATCATGGTGGAAGTTTCAGTTTGGACAATTAATCCTCAATCTCTTATGAGAATATTATCTCGTTGTTGAATGCTTATGCATTAAAGAGGAGTCCATTATCTCGTTGTCTATGTTGTCCCGGTATGGATGTCTAAGTTGAGAATAATCAAAAACGAGAAATCAAATGCGATCTTTCTTCTTAGACCTTTGTACAGGCGGCATAGAGGTACCCCTTTGTGACACTTGGTTGAAACATATGTTATGCAATGATAATTCATGTTAATCCATGCTAATTAGGACAAGGTGCGAGCACTATTGGTAATCTATGCATGAGGCTTGCAACTTATAGGATATCTTATACATAACACATATGATTTATTACTACCGTTGACAAAATTGTTTCTATGTTTTCAAAATGAAAAGCTCTAGCACAAAAATAGTAATCCATGCTTCCTCTCGCGAAGGGCCTATCTTCTACTTTATTATTGAGTCAGTTTACCTACTTCTTTCTATCTTAGAAGCAAACACTTGTGTGAACTGTGTGCATTGATTCTTACATGTTTACCTATTGCACTTGTTATATTACTTTGTGTTGACAATTATCCATGAGATAAAAATGTTGAAGTTGAAAGCAACTGCTGAAACTTACATCTTCCTTTGTGTTGCTTCAAAGGTTTCTACTAAGAATCTATTGCTTTATGAGTAACTCTTATGCAAGTCTTATTGATGCTTGTCTTGAAAGTATTATTCATGAAAAGTCTTTGCTATATGATTCAGTTGTTTACTCATTGTCTTCACCATTGGTTCGAATCGCTGCA
The DNA here is from genome assembly GCF_022539505.1 of Lolium rigidum. Lineage (NCBI taxonomy): Eukaryota > Viridiplantae > Streptophyta > Magnoliopsida > Poales > Poaceae > Lolium > Lolium rigidum. The sequence continues at coordinate 282,753,409 of NC_061509.1, forward strand.
TTCATCTCATATGCTTTACAATAGTATTGATCAAGATTATGATAGCATGTCACTTCAGAAATTATCCTTGTTATCGTTTACCTACTCGAGGGCGAGTAGGAACTAAGCTTGGGGATGCTTGATACGTCTCAAACGTATCTATAATTTCTTATGTTCCATGCTACTTTTATGATGATACTCACATGTTTTATACACACTTTATGTCATTATTATGCATTTTCCGGCACTAACCTATTGACGAGATGCCGAAGATCCAGTTGCTGTTTTCTCCTGTTTTTGGTTTCAGAAATCCTACAAAGGAAATATTCTCGGAATTGGACGAAATCAACGCCCAGGGTCTTATTTTTCCACGAAGCTTCCAGAAGACCGAAAGGGTTACGAAGTGGGGCGACGAGGCGCCCAGACCACAGGGCCGCGCCGCCCTATGGTATGGGGCCCTCGTGCCTCCACTGACCCTGCCCTTCCGCCTACTTAAAGCCTTCGTCGCGAAAACCCCAGTACCGAGAGCCACGATACGGAAAACCTTCCAGAGACGCCGCCGCCAATCCCATCTCGGGGGATTCAGGAGATCGCCTCCGGCACCCTGCCGGAGAGGGAAATCATCTCCCGGAGGTCTCTTCATCACCATGATCGCCTCCGGACCGATGTGTGAGTAGTTCACCCCTGGACTATGGGTCCATAGCAGTAGCTAGATGGTTGTCTTCTCCTCATTGTGCTATCATGTTAGATCTTGTGAGCTGCCTATCATGATCAAGATCGTCTATTTGTAATGCTACATGTTGTGTTTGTTGGTATCCGATGAATATGGAATACTATGTCAAGTTGATTATCAATCTATCATATATGTGTTGTTTATGTTCTTGCATGCTCTCCGTTGCTAGTAGAGGCTCTGGCCAAGTTGATACTTGTGACTCCAAGAGGGAGTATTTATGCTCGATAGTGGGTTAATGCCTCCATTGAATCTGGGACAGGTGACGTAAAGTTCTAAGGTTGTGGATGTGCTGTTGCCACTAGGGATAAAACATCAATGCTTTGTCTAAGAATATTTGTGTTGATTACATTACGCACCATACTTAATGCAATTGTCCGTTGTTTGCAACTTAATACCGGAAGGGGTTCGGATGATAACTCGAAGGTGGACTTTTTAGGCATAGATGCATGCTGGATAGCGGTCTATGTACTTTGTCGTAATGCCTTGATTAAATCTCATAGTACTCATCGTGATATATGTATGTGCATTGTTATGCCTTCTTTATTTGTCAATTGCCCAACTGTAATTTGTTCACCCAACATTCTACTCCCTCCGTTCCTTTCTATAGTGCCTATAGATTTTTGGCATTTGTTCAGAATATAAGGTTGTACCTTAGCTTTTTTCTCAATTACCCCCTCCCTTTTCAGCTCCCAAATCGTCCAGCTCCCAAATTTGTTATGGTAAGTTAGGAAGATATGGATTTCCCAAATTTTACGTTGATCTCATATCGTTCAGCTAGGGGTCTTGTGTAAAAAATACTCTTGCGCTAATTTCCGTGCTAAAAAACTATAGGCACTATAGAATGGAACAGAGGGAGTATTTATCTTATGGGAGAGACACCACTAGTGAACTGTGGACCCCGGTCCATTCTTTTACATCTGAAATACAATCTACTGCAAAGTCTGTTCTTTACTGTTCTTCGCAAACAAATATCATCTTCCACACTATACCTCTAATCGTTTGTTTACAGCAAGCCGGTGAGATTGACACCTCACTGTTACGTTGGGGCAAAGTACTTTGATTGTGTTGTGCAGGTTCCACGTTGGCGCCGGAATCCCTGGTGTTGCGCCGCACTACACTCCGCCACCAACAACCTTCACATGTTCCTTGACTCCTACTGGTTCGATAACCTTGGTTTCTTACTGAGGGAAAACTTGTCGCTGTACAGATCACACCTTCCTCTTGGGGTTCCCAACGGACGTGTGTCTTACACGCCATCAGCCGGCCTCTTGAGGGGTATCGCGGTGGCTTGCGCGACGAGGATCTTCCTCGGATAGCGCGAGCGGGCCTCTGGATGAGCAGTGGTTGGCTGGCCTCTGTGCTTGATGGCGGGCTGCTGAAGACTGCACGCTTGCGCGTCTGTTGAGGTTGCTAGGAGGTAGCCGCTGCGCCGACGGCGTCCCTGGAGCAGCAATGCTCCCAGCTGAGCCGGGTGGGCTCGCGGGATCCGGGTGGTACGCCTCTTGGCTGCGGCTGGCAGGTTCTTGGTAATTTCGATGATGCACAAGCACTGCGACTTTCATCGGCATGGGTTCTGTTTGGCGGAGGAGCTAACACTGTAGCGTCTTAGAGGAGCACTCGACGGATTGCGGCCTTTTGTCGTAATCATGTTTTGAGTGTTGGGTGTGTGTGTGGGTGTCCCAGCCTTGTCTTATGCTTGTAATGTAAACTGCTTTTCTATCAATGAATAAAAAATGTAGCTTAATTAGTTGTGCGTCCATAAAGGCGCCGATCTAGCTATTTCAGAGTTTCGGAAATGCCAAGTCCTGAGGCAAAAGGAAAGGCTGTCACTACAAAACTTGCGTATCATCTCTGAAAAAACTTGTCACAGCTCTGCATATCAGATATCAGAGACAGACAGCCCGTGAACTATCAATCCACATAGCTAGGGAGTAACTTGATAAGATCACAAATCAATGGGCAGATTTGTGCTGGGTCTTGATAATAATGCAGTGGTTAGAAGCCAACGAACAATCGCGTCAGTGAAGGTTAGAAAACACAGCAACGACGACGACTAGCTTTTTGTAGAACGTTCTACATTAGAATTTCTGAACTCTGAACGTCACCTCCTTCGTCTTGCTGCATAAAGGTTGACCACTGAATAAAATGTCTGACTCGACGAATTGAAGAAGGAGATGACCCCCAACAGAACTAGGCTGTAATCGTCGTCGTCGGGCCGACTTGGACATAGACAACCGAACGTACACTGCTAGCTAGGATTTAACAAGAACGACGATCAATTCAAAGAACAGTCCGTGTACGTGTACACGTGCGAATGCTGTCGCCCGTGCGTTGAGACAACGCATCAGAAGTGTGTCCAGTCCACGTAATATATATATGTGCATACAGTGTGCGTACAATAAATCAATCTACCATTCATTCCTCGCTAACAAAGGCGATTCAATTGTATCTCCGCATTACTCATACACTAGAAACCAATGTCAGAGATATTTCCTGGGCCATATGCTTTAATATCCATGTCAATATGTTTAAGGATATGAACATATACATGAACTGAAAACAAATATAAATATATACATTACCATGTCATTCACAATCCTAAAGGCATGTGATATTTTCTTCAATGTCCTTTTTCTCTCAAAATTAAGGGGATTCGGTCCGAGGATCTTAATAATGTCTAATGTCCAAGGAAGACAAAATGGACCTCTCTTTATCTACAAGATATGATTTATCCCTGTTATCTAGGTTGCAACTTTCATTCCATTTTTTATAATGCCAACGAGCATTCACCTCAGAAATATTGTGTTTTACTTTCAATCATAATATTTATATAGTATAGCAACAAACACCATGATTGATTATTATTAATATTGTTATTTGGTAAATTATGACAACTAAGTAAGAATAAAATATAGTAGTTAATGGTGCAGTGTCATTAAAGTAAAATATGAATAAGTACAAAGTTTAATATAATACAAATTTTACAATGGTTACCATTTTTAAGAACCGTACATCCATCATCAGCGTTCTGACTTTTGATTGTATCAAAAGTGTGGGACATGAACCAAAATATGGTGTAACGTTCACGCTAGAAATGATAAACTCTGTTGATGCATTGTGATAGTATCATATAGCATTGAAATAAGCATATTAGTTGTTTTATACCGGAAAAAATAGAGAAAACGTTGGGAGAGTATTTAATTGGGCACATATAATCAAGCTTTAGTAATGCATGCATGCCGGTCAAAATGAAAAATCAATTCGGTGAACGTTCGGCAGTTGTAGCATCATTGTAAGCATGACAAAAACTCTGATTAGCACGGGCGTACGCAAGTGTTCAATATTGTCTTGTTGTGCAAAGTAGTGGAAACATGTCATGCATCATGCATGGCTAAAAAAATAATGCATACCACGAGATTTTCCTTTGTGATTTGCACTCTATGCATATGGTATCCTGTGCATTAGTTGACCCGTCACAAGCAGACGGCGGTACATGCAGTATTTGCATGTAGTCAAAACAGTGTGATGTGGTAACTTAATTTGGTGTGCGTCCTAGCTTAAAGGTATCAAATCCAGCTGTTTCAAATTCAGAAATGCCAAGTACTAAGGTATGATGGAAACAAAGCGGTAATCATATATCACTACAGCTAGCTTGCGTACGTACCATCTCTGAAAGAACCGGGGACGGCTAGGTACGTATGTGTTGACAAGATTATAAATCTATGGACGGACTGGGTCTTGAACTCTTGATAGTGCACTGCAGTGGTTAGAAGCCAGCGAACGGTCGGGTTAGAAAACACGAAGACCACTACCTTTTTCTATGAGCGAGCGTTCCACATAAAAAACTCTAAAAACCCTTGTGTTGTTGCACGAAGACTTGACCACTGAAAAAAAATGTCTGACTCGACGAATTGAAGAAGAAGATGACCCCAACAGAACTACAGTAGGCTGTTGTCGCAGTACCCAAATACTTGACGTGGGTAGACGAACGAACTGACACGGCTAGCTAGGAATTAACGGGAGCGACGCACACACCAGAGGGGCAAGGTAGGGCGGCTGCCCTCCTTGATTTTCCTTAAATACGTATAGATGTTTTACGTTTCTTTTCTAAACAATTTGAGTGGCTGTACGTTGAAAATGGATTTCGTACGAGAAAGTATGCTTGTTTTAATGAACACAGTGCAAAATGAACTTCAAACCAAAAATTACGAGTAGGTATCAAAAAAATACATATGAATCAAAGAAATCCTTAGTGTTTACAGGAGCTTGGTATATATGGTGAGATAGACGCCAAATTGTACATGGGGAAAGAGTTCAATTATGTGCTCGTTCGGCTATTTCAATCGCCACTCTTGCAAAAAATTATTTGAGGGAAAAACAGAAAGCATCAGTGGTTCATCGAGAGGGTTGGACATGTCCACCTCAAAATGAAGTAAAAATTAATGTTAATGCTGGCTTTCAATTCTGAGTATAATAATGGAGGTGTGGGGGTTCTTATAAGAGATAGCAAAGGTTCTTGTATTTCTGCAGCTTGTCAAAATGTTGATCATGTCCAAGAGCCAGCATGGCTGAAGCTTACGCTTTAAGGGAGGGTCTGGTTCATCGCTCAAGTCGTTGGATGTAACCGCATAATTTTTAATCTGATTGTATGCTGGTTATTGAAACAGTGATGGAGGGGGGATTTTTAGCAACTTCTTCTTCGGTCATCTATGAGGATTGCAGAATCATGGCTAGGCGTGTTACACAAGCCCTGCGAATTACTAATGTCTCAGCTAACGCATGAACTAATGTTAGAGGCAAGGTACCTATAGAAGGAACTATATCTTATAGCTAGGCGTGTTACACAAGCCCTTTAATTGCATGTAATCATCTATACTGTCATCAGCAACATGTCTCACTCAAATTCATTCGCCAGGCAAATCGAGCTATCCATTACTCCCTCTATTAATAAATATAAGATTACTTAGATATTTTATAGGGAAGTAGAGACATACACCACAGTGATTGAATCTACACACTAAAAATAGACTAGATGCATACGAAAATTGATGAACCTATTAAAAATTATTACGTTTTATATTAGTGGACAAATAGAGTACATTTGATGTTTATATGCTCTTTTAATAAATTTTAGCTGTATCAAAATGTCTCACCCAAGTCTGTTGGCGAGGCAAAGCTAGGTGGTCCATTTCTTCACATCACAGCACAAACTTCCCGACAGACTATATACGTTTGAGATAAATACAAAAGAGTTTTTTCAACTTTTGACTTCAGAAAGTAAAACAAAATGCTTCGTTTTTAGCAGAGTGAAACAAAATGCTGGGATCCAAGACTGGTGCGTGGGCTCAAATCTAAGCCCAACAACAGATAAGGGGTCATATTAGACTTACTCCAACCTAACTGGTATGGGCTGCGATTCTCGCAGAAAAAGAGAATGGTATGGACTAGTCACCCACCGCACGATTCCCCCTTTTAGTTGTGTCTGTTGTATATGCTCAAAAAAAAAAGTTGTGTCTGTTGTCCCAATGTGACCGTGCATGTCACAAACATAGAAGAAATAGTCACACATTCCCAAGAAAATTTGGCCACCCGTACCTTGACCTACTTTCTTGTAAGGATGTCAATATTATCGATGAACACAGGTTTGGATGACATTTATGTCAATGGATTTTACCCTTTGGGTAGCCTCAAGCTCACCGGTTAGGCATGGGTACACAATTTTAGCTAGATGGACCCCCTGATAGGCGGGTCCCATGGAAGTTTCCGACATCATGTGGAGAGTCATTGGCGGGATATTTTTTTATATGCATCAACTGTTGCTTTGTGATTGGACAAAGTATTACCTTTGAATAGATGAAATATCAATCTGCAATCCATTTGTGATGTAACAAACAAATTTGATAATCACACATTAGTAAAATTAATAAAAAAAGGTATATCTTAAACAATTACATATACTCCAAATTTATAATTTTCTTATAATCATACGATAGAACCGATGTCAAACTATATATGTGGACCATATGCTTTAGATATCAATGTCTAGATATTTATGGTTACTAAAATATACTTGAACTTAAGTGCATATAAATACATTGTCATTCATTAATCCGTAGAGGCACATGATTTTGTATTTTTGTTCTAACTTAAAGGAATTTGTCTTACATATTTATAAATTTTCTAATGTATTCGGAAACAAATGCCACTTTATTTAGAAGATATTGTTTAGTTTATCATAATGAAGATGTATTTTAATAATTATCATTCAATCTTCCTTTAAATAAAATAGTCTTTAAATCTTATAGCAAAATAGAGCCATAACAAATAATTAGCAATATTATTATGTGGTGGTACTGGTAACTAAGCAATAGAAAGACATACTAGTTAATATTGTAGTTATAATTTTTAATAAATAAGTATAAAATTTTAGTATAAATACTATTTATTTTTATTTTGTCTTGAGACAACAAAATGTTTTCATTTTCAATAATGCAACATACCGACGAATCTTCATAATGGTCACAAAAAATAATATGAGTACCAAGTTAAACACCAATTTCACTGGTAACTTAGATTCATAAATAATATGATTTCTAAATATGTAATAATTTCACATGCAGGGTTTTCACCTCTAGATTTAGTTCAGATTTAATAAATAGTGGACTAGTCGGGTTAGTGTCTGTGATGTGCACAAGCCAAAATTTGAAGATGTTACAAAACATACTGCAAAATTAATTCTAATATATCTACTAGAAATGACAATTTTTTAAATTGTGTTTATCTTTTATCTTAAAATTTTACTCGCGTGATTATCATCTGATTCACTTTATGTGACCATATAATTATTCTGCTTGGCATATGAAGATGTTAAAAGTTGTCTTGGATTTTAGCATCAAGATTTGTTGATGTACATTATCATACAATCATGTGGAAATAAACATAATTTTTATACTACAGAAAGTGGATGATCTAATTGGGCGGAGATAAACATGTATTACATGCAATGCTAGTCAAAACGAAAATCAATTTTATCAACACCCGCGGTGTTATGATGGCAAGAACTTCTGTTATATATAGCTTATGATTAGCACATATGTTTTCATTTTTGTGATATAGTTAATGATGGACTAATAAGCCTGTCAACTCCCATACGAAAGGTGTTCTGTCTTGTCTTGTTGTCGGAAGTTGTAATCCCAAAACCGGCAGGATATAATTTGCACTCTATGGATGGTGGCTTGTGCATAAGTTGACCCGCCACAAGTAGTGTAACTTTCTTTTTCTTAGAGGGAGAAGTATAATGTAACTTCGTGAGTGCAGACGGGCGACGCGGTCCATGTAGTATTTGCATGTACTCAAAAAGCCTGTACGTGCTTGAAAGGCATCAATCTAGCAGTTTCAAAGTAATGGAAATGCTAAGTCCCAAGGTACAACGAAAATAAAGCTGTAATCATCACTACAACCTGTGTACCATACCTGAAAGAACAAGGCACAGCTGTAATACCAGAGATTAGAGACAGACTGCGTATGAAACATCAAGCCATGCACCCAGGCAGCTTTAATAAGATTATAAATCTATGGGCATATTTCTGTTAGGTCTCGATAATAATGCGGTGGTTAGAAGCCAACGAACGATCGTGTCAGTAAAGGTTAGAACTTAGAACACACAACAACAACCGCGACCAGCTTTTTTCTACGAACCATCTACGCTGAAAGTCTCTGACTCTGAGTAAAAATATAAATAGAACTCGACGAATTGAAAAGGAAGATTACCCCAACAGAAGAAAGGCTGTACGTAGTTATCGTACGTAGACGACGGAACTGACACGGGTAGCAAGGATTTAACAAGATGGACGCCCAAATCAAAATACAGTCCACGGATGGTGTACGCGTACGCTTGCGTGCGTGTACAGCCGCCGTTGAGCCATGGACATCAGACGGTGTTCCAGGATACTTCTATTCCTTCAGTCCGTCCACCTGTGTGCGAAGCATGTTTCTCCATAATCAAATCGCATCCTGTGCGTGATGGCTTACCGACCTTGAACGTCTTCTAGGTAGGGATTAGGGAACTGCCAGTGTGTATCACTGAATGTGTTCTGTTTTATTCCCGAAATGCACCGTCATCATAGGCAATTGTATTACACTGACCGAAGCAATGACACCAACGCATGAACTAAAGAATGAACCATTTCTTATAGCTAGGCGAGTTACACATGTCACATGCCATTTTGACGCTCACAGCTGAGTTATGACGAGCGGTGTTGGACTTCGGCATGGCCGCTGTTCCGCGACAGACAAGATTATTTTTTCTTCTTCCTAACATTAGAGTATTATTAGACAGTGAGAATAATGTAACACCATGCCCAGACGGGTGCATGTGGGCTATAAGTCCGGCTGTGCATAACCGAACTGAAATCGAAAACCGAACCGAAAAAACCTAACCGCAACCATTTTTTGGTTTTTACAGTTAGTGGTTACAGTTTAAGTTAGTAAAACGTCAAACCGAAAGACCCTCGGTTAATTCGGTTTTAAACCGAAAAACCGCGGTTAAACCGTAATAAACCGAACACTAGACTAGTACAGAATCACGCTTTCTAGGCCAGCCGCCCAGCCCAACCCTGCTCAAAACGTTAATGCAAGACCTAAAGTTAATATTTGCATGTAGGCAGCTCTACCGTGCTGGTTTAGCCCCTGGCTGCTCTTCTCTGTAGGTTGGTAGTTCGACACATGAGTACAACAAATCTTGTTTTTGGCCGATTATTTTTTGTTTTTTCCTTCTCTCTTTGGTAGAACCTCTAGTACGGTCATGCAAAACACATATATATTTTATTTTCTCCGAAATTTCTTATTGTCTTGTTTCCCTCTTTTCTAAAATCTTTAGTACGATCATACAAAATACAAAAATGAAATATATGACCATAAAAGTTAGCTCTTATTTTCAAATTGGCGTCAACTTCGGTTAATTTGGTTATTTACCGAAACCGAACCGAAGTTTAATGGTTATTACCGAAACCGTACTGTATTTTTATACATAACCGTATTAACCGAAGTATTGAAACTGTATTTACCGTATAACCGAATTAACCGAACCTAATTAACCATATTAACCGAACGCGCAGCCGGAGCTATAAGCCTATAGGCCAAGCCAAACAAAATTAAGGCGGCCGAATTGTGTTAACTCCAACCTGAGGGGTATGGGCTGAGCTCTTCTGAATAAAAAAAGGAGGGCTGGCCTGTGGAACCTATTTGACGCTTCGTGCGAACATTACAAGCCAACACATACTGTGTACATCTAGGAATTCTTAATCGGGCCGGCCCAGTAGCAATCCGGGAGTTTTTGTTTTTTTCCGGTTTTGGGAAGGTTCTAGAGGCCACTTCTTTTCGGCTTCTACGATGGCTTATGGGGGAAGCTTCTTCCTACCTACTTCTCCCAGAATCTCTGATGGCAAATTTGTTCTGGCTTATACTCGAGTTTAGATCAAACTAGATTATAAGCCAAAACAAATTTTGGATTCGAGCTTCTAGGAGAAGGTGGTGGGGAGAAGCTTCTTCCAGAAGCCAACGGAGAAGCCGAAAAGAAGTGGCCCTAGAACCTTCTTGACCGGATTTTCCTAGTTTCCATTATTTCTGTGGTTTTCTGGTTCTCTTAGGTTTTTTGGTCGGTTTTCTCTGTTTTTTTCCTTTTTCAGTTTTGTTTTTTAATTTCGAACATATTCCTTTCTAAACTTTTTTTAAAAATTCGAATATTTTTAGATTTGAACATTTTCAAAGTTCTGAATATTTTTGAATCTGCTTTTTTCAAATATGAAGTTTTAAAAATGTGATTTTTTTTAAAAAATGAACATTTTTGGATATGAACAATTTTTGAATATGGACTTTTTTAACGTGATAGAAATCATTTTTTGCACTTAATAATGCACCTAGGCGAAAGGACAACGCGAGGACATCATCTAGGAGCTTTAATGGGCATCGGTACGGGCAAGTCCCGCTCGTACCGTCCGCCCGTACAACCCTCCAGGAGCACCGCCTCATCAAATACTTTCACCTCCCGTAGACGGATCAGTGATCGGACACACACAGCTCCATGAAACTAAGAAACACTGCCCCAGATTAGATCTCAAGAAGGAACTTTGGAGAAGGCAAGATTCGGGTTTCTACGTTGATCCTCTTTCTTGATTGCTACTGTGGATTTGTATTCGAATCCATTTCAGTCCTTTAATTCATTCCACAAGATTATGATGATGTTCTTGATTGTCTCCATGTGTGAATAGTCCTATTAGTTCTTGGGGAGATGAAGAAACCCTAGCATGAAATGAGATGAATCTAAGATGATTTATGGTTTTAAGTATTAATGTGTGTTCGTTTTCTCTCATGTTATTACATGTTGTGCACCATGTAATATTGCCTATTGGTCTCGAGAAGGAACTACCCTTTGAAGTGTGGTAGAGTGAACGGCGGGAAGTGACATTACCGTATTGACGCTTTACATGAATAAGGGGGATAAGAGGGATTCACAAAGCTCATATCGATGACCATGGCTATACCCCTTAATAGCACTGGTCCATATGTGGCTGCAGAAGGCTAGATGTTGTGGTTATTTAGAGATGCGATGACCGATGGCTTTTTGGGCGCATCTTATTACGGAGCTCTCCACCACACAATATGCGTAAAAACATATTTAATCTTAATTAACATGAGTTCTAATGCTAGAGGTGGATCCAATAATCCCTGAGAACACTTTGTCTTATTTAGTTCCAACTTTTACCTTACAACGTTTTTACTGCTTTATTTACTTTTCTTACAACCATTTACAACACCTACTTCAATCATTTTGAGACTATAAAACAACTATTAAGTAATCTTTAGTAGAGAGTAGCAAGAGGCATTAAAACCCTAACCAGTAGCTCCTCGTGGTTTGATACTCTTGTTTCGAAACTAGCTATAACTGATATGTGTTCTTGCAGTTATCAGAGACCATATGCTTGAAGCATCAAATAGTGGTATGCGGTCTGATCATGTAAAAAATAAATAGTGGATTGGTATTGGCTGGGTTGGGCCCTCTATAGGGTCCATCCCTCTAAAAAACGGGGGATTATTTTGGGTTATCTATAGTGTCATTTTTCCTTTTTGTCCAAATTATTGAATACTTTAGAATGCATAAGATATTTTAGGAGATAAATACAAAGGAAATGTTTCTTATATGAACTTGTTTTTGGTTACTTTAGAAAATGCATATCCACTAAAAGTTTCCGGTAAAATCATGTAACCCAACTGATGAACCCAGCTCGAAACATCCTTATGAATAGCTCGAAACACCAAGAATCATGTAACCCAACTCATGACTAAAACTTTCTACAGAGTTTAGGACAATTTCCTAGGTTACAACTCATGACTAGCAGACACCCCCATTCGACCGGCAAACAAAATCTGTGGGTCATCGAATGGGGAGGCAGTTGGAGATGCCACATTACGAAATGGACTTCAAGAGAGGGGAGGTCCTAACCGTCCTGCCATTGAGCACGAACAGGACAACCGACACACTCACGTCGTGCAAGATTAGGCTGTGGTCTTCACATATCGCGGTTGTGTTGTTGTAACGAATCCAACCGCTTTAAATACAAGGGCAGCCAGACGTAGCACTGTTTAAATGCAATGAACAGAGGACCATACTGCATACTGCTCGATTACCCATGCCTATCGATGTAGTTTATACCAATTTTGTTCCATTTGTATCACTCTTCCGAGCTTAATTTCCGTTGCAAATGTGAACTGGACCTAGAAAGAAAAGGGCGTACACATTAAAATATCAGTTTTCCTAATTTTCAGTTAACTGTAAATTAGCTTAAATCTCAGTCGACCGACTCCTAGATCATAAGGTTGCACAATGATTCATGCTAGCATGAGGGGTTGCAACTGGTTGCACATGGAGATTGCAATCGAGGGAGAAAACACATTGACCATTGGATTCTTCATGTTTCGAGCTAGTCATAAGTTGTAACTGACGAAATCGTCCCAAACTGTTGGCTAGCTTAGTTCAGGATGCATGCTAGTCATAAGTTGCAGCATGTGTTGTAATTCAAATTCGACGACATATTTACCTGAGTGAGAATTTGTTTACTTATCTAAAAATTAGTCACGCGCGCCCTCAATAAATATCTAAAACATCCTTATAATAGAGGGAGAGTAGACATGAGAATTTGAATCTGAACTCGTATCCATGCATGCATGATGCATGATTCAGTATTATGACTCACACACACCCGTACATACACGACACGTACGTACACATGAACATGACCTCACTCACAACTTACAATACCGATCTGCTAGCTGAACACGTAGTACAAACTAGCTACAACCTTTAAGCTGGCACTATATAAATTACAGGAAAAAAAGACTGCTAATAATACATACTCGTGCGTGTTTGGATGAACACACTACGTACTTTCTTGGTGACAAAATCAAGGCTATATATGAAAGCATGAAGCAAACACTCAAGGCTAATAATCGATCGAGCAGGTGAGAGATGGTCTCAGGATCAGTCGTGGAGGTGGCGGTCGAGCTTGATGATGGTTGAGAGGTTCATGGGGGAGATGTAGTCGGTGGTGCCAGAGACGTACTGCTGCGCGATGAGCTTGTTGGCGCGCTCCGTGGGGTGGAAGGCGTCCCAGAACACGAACTGGTCCCTGTCGGCGCACAAGCTCGACACCATGGTGCAGATCCCGATCCCGTTGTACGGTCCCTGCCCGCAGCACGCCACGGTGGCCGACGCGAAGCCGTAGGCGTGCGGGTCGTCGATGAAGTCGGCGTGCATCCGCCGCGTGTTCACCCCGACGTACACCGGCCCGTTCCCGCCGGCGCCGTTGCCGACCTCGGCGTTGAGCTCGGCGAGCATGGTCTCCAGCTGCGGGTTGTATGCCTCGGACGCGCGCTGCAGCTCCGGGTCGCAGCGGCCGTCGAGGCTGTGCAGGGCCAGCTCGGCCGGCACGCAGCCGATGGGGCCGACGCCGGTGACCAGGATGCGGCGCGCGCCCAGGCCGTGGATGCGGCGGAGCACCTGCTTGTACTCGGAGAGGATGTACTTGATGTAGTCCGGCAGGGAGAACTCCCGGGAGCGCACGGAGTAGGGGATAAGGTAGTAGTTGTTCACGAAGTCGTTGCCGCCCAGGGTGATGAGCGTCAGAGCGCCGGCCACGACGCGCGCCGCCTGGTCGGGGCCGATGAGCTTGGCGAGGCGGTGCTGGTACTGCTCGAAGTAGGTCAGCTGCTTCGAGATGCGGATGATGTTCGCCTGCATGCATGCGCGCAAGAATGATCGTTGGTTAGAGAAGAATACTACTACATTTGCGTCGTTAACTGTTAGTGAAATCATTAACGCATCGTACGAATTGGATGCCGGTGTCGTTGAGGATCCCGATGCCGGCGGAGGCGAAGTTGGCGCCGACCAGCAGCTTGTCGCCGTCCAGCTCCGGGCTCAGGTATGGCAGCACCGGCTCAGACCCCAGGGACTCGCCTGCATGCAACACATTTCGAACCAGTTAGCTCAACTGTAGCGTTAACGATCAAGTGCATTGAAGAACCAACGAAAAACTTGACAATGGCGACGCCACTCAACTGATGAGGTCGGGCACGTTCTTGCCGTTGGAGAAGCGGCCCGTGGCTCGGTGATCCGGAGTGTCGATGCCGTACGGCCACGAGTCGGCGCGCGCCGTGGTGACCAGGTAGTTGTTGTTGCCGTTGTCCACCAGCGAGTCGCCGAACACGAAGAAGGCGCGGGCGGCGCGCGCCGCCGGCACCGCCTGCAGCAGTAGCAGCGCGCACACCACCACGGTGAGCCAGGAGGAAGACGCCATTGTCAGAAACACACAGGTATGTGCGTGTGTACCTAAGTGTGTCTCTGAACTACACTCCAGTGCACTGCACACTACACTACACTGAGCTTGTTTGTTTAATGGATGCTTTGTAACGTCGCGCTCGGACGCCATTTATAGTGGTGCCGGTGACCATCCCTCGCTAGATCACGTCGTCGTCGCCGGAATTTACTCCATTGTGGCCCGTCCGGTGCGCGGGTTGGTACACTGCGCTGCGCTGCAGGCTCGTCACAGTCCTTGCGCGTGGACCTTCAATTCTCTGGTAATTACGTCGTGTAGTTGTAGGTGGTTCTTTGCCGGTTTTGAGCTTTGGCTGGGATAGGCATTTCAGATGTGCGTTGGATATTTGCAGCAGCCTCACTTCGGCTGCATTCTGTCAGTAAGCCAGTCAGTATATCAGTCACATGAATGATGGTAGGGGCTCTGACTGATTCAGAAAACAAAGGGTAGAATTAACTTCTTAGTACTGTATTAGGGTGTGTTAGAATCTTCTCTGTAAGATCATCTACAGTTCTTACTGAGATTAGTAACAATCGATTACTTAGAAAGTTAGAAGGAGGATAGCTGAACGTTCAGAGCACATTCAGAGATGTTCAAGCGTGAAGCATGTAGATTAAATTCAGTACTGCAGGGGTGAACTAAATTTGGTGTTCAAAATAGATCTATCTTAATCTCTGTACCACACATGGATCTTGGTACAACTAGTACTCGTCATCAATTCGAAGGGCAAGATAAAAAATGGAAAATAACGTTTCAGGGGAAAGAAAATGCCAAAGAGCTTCTGGAATTTCAGACAGAGTACTCGATGTGAAATTGCTGAAGACATTGCTTAGCAAGATGATATACAGTTCGTTCTTCACGGTGAAGGCAACTGGTTATTCAAGAGGGCAGTTGGATCCATCGTCTACGCAGTGATGCCTTGATTTAGATGAGCTGTATTATGTGGTGGTAGCTGTAACCTTCCCGATGAGAGGTTACAAGATCTGAATGAGTAGTTTCTACGAACAACAACAACCCACATGCATCTGGCTTTGACTAGCTAGAGTGTCAGCTGGTTCGGTTCTTACAACCTTTGTTTCACACTAGCAATTCACAATGTTGTGTCACCAATAATGTCAAATCAGGTGCTAAACTTGAAACAATTACTCATCTATTCGGTCCATGGTTTCCATTCATATAGTATATACCAATAAAGGTTGAGCATTTGCACCGGTTCAGCAACCACTGTAAGCACCTTAAATAGAGATCAACCAACGGCAGGTACCACTTCGAATCGATCAGTCGTGGAATCGACGAACTCTATTCGACCGCCTCACCATAAAATTGCCTGTCGTCTCTAGCTTTTTTTTTCCTTTTTCGAAAAGTAAGGTAGCTAGGGTTTATGGTTCAGGAAGCTGAATTCAGCGCGGCAAATCCATTGGAAGCCGGATCTGTGTCGACAAAGCAAGCCGTAGATAGCCCGTAGGGATTACTAGATCTGGACCCAGGTCACCAAATTTCCAACCCTCAACGGCGCTGCATTTATTCCAGAATTCAGGTACCACGTACTCTGATCAGCCGTAAAATCTAGGCGGCAACTGGTGAAATCTACCAAGCTACAGACAGTTGAGATGGATTGACGAATCTTCTAGCTAGCTGCTGCGGTACACTGTGTGATCCGTCCACATGCTCTGGTTTTTTTACAGGGTGGGCCGGCTCCGATCCAAGGAGAGGAGACAGAGAAGTACTCTACCATTACGAGTGACCTGGCATTGCAGAGCTCAGGGACATATGATAAGTTAATAACAAGCGGCCGGTCGATGGATCCATCGGTGAATGATTCACCTTCTTATGGAGGCCATTGAATTCCGGTGTTCCCTCGACAGACACGATCGGTCCAGAGGATGAAAACAAGAATCAGATTCACCGAGATGGGTCGAAGCAAAAGCAGCAGGGTGAAGTACATGAACTTCGACCTTCTGTCCTCCTGCTGGCTGCCTCCTGGAAGTTAATCGGCCAATTGTTCCAGGTACGATCCACCCACCATGATCGACGCATGCATGGATGCTACCTGCTGCCTTGCTACCACTTACCGTTACTGTCTGCTGAGCGCTAGTGAGATAACAGTACATGCCTGATGCATATACTGTCCAAGACTCGAAGTACAGATTTGCTTCTGCAATGTGGAGTTGTGAACCAACTCCATTTTATGTTTCACATGCATGCATGCAGAACCATACTCCTATATGTTAGGTTTTTTTAAGCAATGTAATGCCAGGAATGTAGGCTCATGAAGTCCTAGAGCTTGTCCTGGGTAATTGTTTTAAAATTTTCCACACGCAGTGCTCCTGCATGGTTAAAAAAATTGTTTTAATCGTTTTTCTCTGTTAATGAAGGTTGTAATCTGGTGGCAAGAGGAAGACACTGTTACCCAAGTTCGAGTCTCATTGGGGGCTGAATTTGGGTTTCTCCTTGACTTCTGTCTTAGAAAAAGGCCATCAGGTTTGCCTTGCTTCAAAAAATAAAAGGTTAGGTTCCGCTGTATTTTCGTTTCTAAACAACAGATCGAAATGTAGTTTTGGTATTCCTGGCGTTTTTAAGTGAACGGTCTTAGTCAGACAGGCAGGAGTAATCGATAGCTGTCGCTACGTGCGCATGCATGCATGGGCAGTAGACTGAAAAGCATGCGTTGTTCTAAGATGTTTTTTGCTCTTGAATGGGGTATAATATTCGGTTCATCAAACCAATCAATTTATCTGCTTTTGATGTATACAACGTTGCCGCTATAGGATGGAGCAGATGATGATGAGGTTGATAGGGAGTCACTCTCATGTACGAGATCGCTCCCTAGCTACTGGCTAGGATCATGCATCCGAT
Organism: Lolium rigidum; assembly: GCF_022539505.1. Taxonomy (NCBI): domain Eukaryota; kingdom Viridiplantae; phylum Streptophyta; class Magnoliopsida; order Poales; family Poaceae; genus Lolium; species Lolium rigidum. The sequence goes on from NC_061509.1 coordinate 282,770,845, forward strand.
ATGGATGGGAGCTGATGGGAGATACTAACCTTTATTGGGTGATTGCATTAATTTAAACTTTCTGGCGCCAACACAACGGCATTAATCATGCTCATTTGCACCCATTCAGTGTTAGTAGTGTTAGTTAGGACAAGTCCTGTACTTTGATGACAATTTGCATAATTAGCGGCATATTTATTTATATTCCCTCTGTTTTCATTTATCATGTGTTATAGGTTTAGTCGGATTTAAACTTAGTAAAGTTTAACCGGTATTATAGAAAAAAATATCAACAAATATTATACCAAATGCATATAATATTAAAATATATTTTATGAAACTTCTAATAATATTGATTTTGTAGCAGAGATGTTGATATTTTTCTTAGTTATTTTGGTTAAAATTTACAAAATTTGTCTTTAACTAAAACCTGGAACACATGCTAACTAACAAAAGGAGGGAGCATGTTATTTTAAGAATTACATTACACAACCTCTTTGGAGATGGAAATTATATGAAATTACATACAATGTGTGAAATGAGGGGTTGATTTGTTTTCATAGTAGGGTCGGGCCGACAAAATCCTGGCCCCTATATGAAACTCCAAAATAGTGCCCTATCTCAATACAAAATTTGAAATATTTTAACAATAGTGCAGAAAAAACCTTCTAGAATATCTATCCTTGTAACGTTTCTTAATTGATAAGTCTTTTCTTAACCATTTTCTGCTAAATATCAATCTTTTTAGGATCAAGAGAATCCTAATATTTTAGATTAAATATTTAGGCCAAAAAGGATCATCAACACATGCAACATGTGAAATATTAAAGTTAATACCAATATGATCTTCCTCCATCAAAAAGGATGTTTCTAATGAATAATATCAAGTGCAAGGGTAAAAGGATAAACTAACTGGAAGCGGCATTTTTTTTTCTCCCAGGAGCATATGCTCCTGATTTTTAATGACTTGTAAACACATTTTAAAATGTTGAAAACACTCGACAAAAAATGTCCCAGATACATCTTAATGTTTTATATGCTCGCAAAGTTGTTTCAAAAAAAAATTAAAAAAATGTGTCATATTTTAAAAAAGACAAATTTTCGTCCTAAAAATCTCTACACGAGGACATTTTCTTATCCTTTTTAGACCGGAAAAAGGTCAATTTTATTTGGAACTTGGTGTTCGCAACTTCTCATATAGAAAGTTGACATGTACACGTGAATTTTTTGTTCAGAATTATCTTGACATTTTAAAATGTTTCCCCGGTAGCAAGAGCATATGCACAACCTAGATCAAAATTGGATTTCCGAAACTAACTGATTAAGGGAAGATACTTGTGATGTTTTTTTTTTGTAATAAACCTAGCCATTGCCCCTCTTTGGGATTGAATTAAATCTTTATTTTGGTTCCTCTTTCGGTTTTGCAGGATACATGAAGATTAACTTTATTGCCCGTACACATTACATTTTTTATTTATGTATTTGTTATTTTAAATTTTTCTATTTATTAATTATATGTTATTCCTATGTGGTATAGGAAAATTATTGGAAATATATAATTTTTTTAATTTATTTATTTTACATATTTTGAAAATTAGATTTCCTTTTATTAATTTCAATATAGGAAAATTTATAATTTTTAAGTGTTCACATGCATCTAAATATTTGTTCAAATATATCTAAAAAGTGTTTACATTCCTCTAAATAAACGTTCCATACATAAAAATGATATCTTTATGCTTACAAATAATTGTCCGCGTGTTTCACAAAAGATGGTTATGGCACCATAAAAAGTGTGCGTTGGTTATTAAAAAGTGTTCATACACGTCAAAACTAAAATTTATGTGTTTTTAATAAAAAAATGCATTCAAATATAACCAATAAATAAAAAATGGAATGGTAAAATAAAATTGAAGTAAAAAAAGAAACATTAAACATAAATGTAGAAAGAAAAATGTTAACTAGGAAAATGATCAAATAAATATGTGACGTTTGTTGCGTCAAAAAAAAAAGTGACGTTTGCAAGCACACAAATCGGGCACACTAGTTATGCCATGGCCCGGTTTGCTCCAGAAGTGGGGACATCTACCGTTGTGGTGCAGCCTATCGAAATGTGCCAATTTCCTCTAACTTATAGTTCATGCATGTCGTAGTATCTAGATTCATATGGTTTATTGGTAGACCAAGAAGTTTGTTTCTATGTGAACAATCTGTGAGAAACTGAATATATTGCATATGTGTCAACCAAGCCAACCAGCCAGCCTCCAGGACTAGCTAGCTCTTTATATTTTGACCAAGCAAACTTTGGAAGGGCCCTAAATGTGCATTAATTTCGAATGGTGGCATTAAAAGTAACATAAGACACAAGATGAAATAAAATTCCATCCCAATTCTCAAGTTTTACAAAAATGTCTCAAACTAGAAATCCAAATTGCAATGATGTACTTGAAATTAAGATGGAGATGTGGCCTAGAAGGGATAAATAGGCTTTTATTAATTTAAGTATTGTGCTTGCAAGCATGTGGAAATAAACTACTTTTACTTTTCAAGCAGAGGACCTAATTAAATAAGCTAGGCTCGACTAAGTGCACCGACAACTTAAACTTAATAATATGAGCATAAGAGATATCTCACAAGTATACGTCAAGCCCGAAGGCTAATACATGGAAATAAACCTCCATGTATAGAGATACTGGAGAGGCACATGTTATATAAGATACATTCTGATGTTCACTTACTTGAAAGAAAATCATTTACCATTGGAGAGATGCGGGTTACCTGGTACGACCCCAAACACTATTTTATCTAACCTTCTTTGCTGAGCCACCACCAAGAACTTATGAGACCTTCGTATGGTTAAATTTTCGTCCGCCTTGGAGTAGGAAATCTCCACAGCCTCTTCACAAATCCCACGAAGAAGAAGATCAAGGTTCTTCACAATCTTCCATAAAGTAGTCATTGTGACACCAACTGCCAAGCGGACTAGGAGGGACACCTTACAAGAGTATCAAGCTCCGAGGCTTTCACTCGAACGAATCAACGTGGCAATCTCAAATATACAACAGATACAAAGTAATAACACGAAGAAGGGCTCAAATCCCACTCTTCAAATCCCATGAAAGAAACAAATGATATGGAGCTATCAAAGAGGAAGAACAAAACAGATGATTACCAGACCTAGATCCAAAGGCTTTCCTTCACATAGAAGATATATTTATTGATGGAAAATTAGATCTAAATATCCCCTTTCATACCCGTAAAAAATTGCAAAATCATCCAAGGCCAACAATGGACGGAACACGACATGACTAAATCTTGGTAAAAGTAGAGAAGAAGACTCACCATAAATAAGTTCCAAAGAAGTAGCTAATACTAGTAGGAAAATGGCTATATGTGTAGGCTTATTGGTAGCGATCGAAAAATTGGACACGCGGCTACTATCATTGGTAATATGCCGAAAATGGGCCACGCTATCAGTATGTGCTCACTCCGCATGCTATCAGTATGTCACCCCAGCCGCACACGGGGCCAAAACTTACGGGCAACATACCCACATGCCCGCATGCTGCCGATAAGGTAGTAGTGGTGGCTTATGCAGAGGAAGGGCAGGCTGTCAGTACTTTTTGTCTGGGCCGAGACCGAAGTGAGATGCGCCCTCTCCGGATTCTGGTGAATTTTGGCCCAATTCTGGCGACTTCGACGAATTTGGTAGACTAGGAAGCTCGTACGAGCTAAAGTTTCCTTCGCGCCAACACGGATGTCGGGATAGGGTTCGCTCTCGGAAGGCCTCGTAGAACTGGGTAGTTGGGGTTTTGCGTGATGCGAAACTGGATAGACTGGAGTTTTTTTTTGGATGGGGGCTCGATGCGGTGCCTACACCGGACCTTTTTTCTCTCCAAAACCGCAAAAAAACAGTTATTCTTCAGATGGGGGGGGGGGGGCTGGATGCGGTGTTTGCTAGAGATGCTCTTATCATCTTCCCCTAGATCCCCTCACGCGCAACAACGACGTTGTCATCGCCTGAGGCCCCCACCCCAACCTCGCCCTCCGCCTCCCGAGCCTCGTCTCTCAAAATACTGCCTCCCCCTCCCCTCCGTCGCCCCTTCATTCCTCCACCCTCTACCTCGTTCAACGCCTCTCCATTCCCCTCTCCCCCTGCACGATACACCCAGAGATTTCGATGCCGCCTTCCGGCCACCCAGCCTCGCCCCTCGCCGTGACGATCATCGTGGTGCGTGTGGATATATCCATCACCATCTACTCCTCGCCGTGCGGGTGGAGCTCCCCAACGGTGTCGTAGACTCCGCATGTGCTTCTTAGGTCGATGAGGATGCATCAACACCCCTCCATCCGCAAAGTTTAGTGTCGACCACCACCCATCCTAGAATCCTGTTCCACTGTTCCCTCCCCCACATATGCCATCAGGCGGCATCACCCTCTCGTCTCCATAAGTATGCGCAAGGTATGACCAAACCGAATCTACTTCCACCCCAACTCAAGCAAAATGGATTTTTCGTAGTTTGTGGGAAAATCGTTGGATGACAAAGTTCGTCTAAATTATGATCTTGGAGGATCTAACTGTTTTAGGATTTAGTCTAGTCGCAGCCTCCATTTTCCACCACTATCATGTCGTTGGACTAACTTGTCTAGTTAGATAGCAATTTCTGCAAATCCAAATAGCAAGGCAATCTGCTAATCAGGGATTTATATATGTTTCTTCTTTTGTGTTTCTTGATGATTAATCCTAGCTAAAAACATATTACCAGACAAAATTGGGAGAAGCTCATCCGCTAGAAATGCTTTATTTCGTTTCGTTCCCGTTCTTCATTTCCTTATTATCGAATCCATGGGGGACTTGTCATATTTAGAATCTTTCTGCGGTCTGCTCTGTTTACAATTCTTTCGTACTCTCTTCTCTTTACCACGCGATAGGTCAGCGAAGCGTGAGCGGGCGCTCCGAAGTAAAGGCCAAACACTTCGGCCTAAGGGCATCTCCAGCGGCGCGACGCAAACGGACGCTGAGCGACCGTTTGCGTCCGCTTTGAAAATGCGTCTGGCACCCTCTCCAGCGGCGCGACGCAAAGTGACCGGGCCGTCCACGGAGACGCAAACCCTGCCCAAATATGCGCCAGGTTTGCGTCCCTGCGGACGCTCGGCTGATACGTCTCCAACGTACCTATAATTTCTGATGTTACATGCTTGTTTTATGACAATACTTACATGTTTTGCTTGCACTTTATGATGATTTTATGCGTTTTCCGGAACTAACCTATTAACAAGATGCCACAGTGCCAGTTCCTGTTTTCTGTTGTTTTTGGTTCCAGAAAGGCTGTTCGGGCAATATTCTCGGAATTGGACGAAATCAACGCCAAACATCCTATTTTTCCCGGAAGCATCCAGAACACCGAAGGAGAGTCGGAGGAGAGCCAGGGGGCCACCACACGGGTGGGCCGCGCGGGCCACACCCTGGTCGCGCCGGCCTGGTGTGGGGCCACCCTGTCTCCCCTCTCGCGCCGCCTCTTCGCCTATTTAAGCCCTTTCGACCTAAAAACGCGAGTACCAATTGACGAAACTCCGGAAAGACTCCGGGGCGCCGCCACCATCGCGAAACTCCGTTTCGGGGGACGAAGTCTCTGTTCCGGCACCCTGCCGGGACGGGGAAGTGCCCCCGGAAGCCATCTCCATCAACGCCATCGCCTCCATCATGCTCCGTGAGTAGTTCCCCCATGGACTACGGGTTCTAGCTGTAGCTAGTTGGTATTCTGTAATATCCCAGTATTTGGGGTTACAAAAAATAGAGGAAACAGAAGTGTGCATTGCATTCATGCATAGAAAATCCGGGGAATTTTTGCGCTTTAAAGTAAAACAGTCACAGTAACTGAAGTTTCACTTGACCTTGGTGGAATTGAAGTAGCTCATCAAGTCAAGCGCTACAAACCTCAATGTGACTTTGCTAAAACTTTGTTTTGGGTAGAGATGATTTGATCTAAGGGGTTAGATCAAATGGAACTAATAATCAACACAACAACAATTCATTCAAGCATCAATTGCTTGATCTTATAAAATAATATATTATGGTAAACCTTGTTATAACTTATGAACACCAATTCAATTGCAAATCAAGTAACAATAAAATGGAGAAAACATCCTTGACTCATCTTCTCCATGTCTTAAACAAATCCTTGATCCTACCATGAAACTCATGGTATCCATTCTACTCTAATGTTGGAAACATAACAAGGAGATCAACTCTAGAAATACATTTCTATATTCCATATTATTATACATCAAACCAACAGAGATGAGAGTTCCATAGTATTTATTAGAGAAGCAATAACAAACCTTGAGCTAAACCTTGGATATATATCCAAGTATTCAAATTATCATCTTCAAGAGGAATTCTAGAGTATTATTCAAGTACTTCCCAAATGAGAGAGAGACCAATCTTATTAATTCTCGCTTTACCAAATTAAGAATCAATGTTAAACTTTGAACTAAAGTATTAGGTAAACCATTCCACCTTGAAGAGGTGAGATCACCAAATACCAAATGGAATAAGATTATATCCATGACTTAGTGAAATAAGGAGTGGAATAAACCAACTAAGATAGACAATTGAATCTTTGGCTCAGCAACCTAAATAAATATTAGGAGTACACCATAAACCCTAGAATAACCATTCTTAAATGAGAAAAGCTCAAACCATGGTGTTATACTCAAGATAATTGAGACAACCATAACCATGCCCATTCAAGAAACTATACAAGAAAGTATATATTTACTTGATCAAGACAACACTTGATCTTGAGAGTGAGAAACCCATTCAAGGAGGGATACCCTAGGAAGTCCAACCTTGATCATTATAAAGTGTGTAATGATCATAAACCCTAAGAATTTGAAGTAAAGATATTAAGAACAAGATGATCATATATAATGTATGAGCATGCTTTGGAGATATGTGAGGATAAGTTAAACCCTGATAGGATAAACAAATATCATTCACCACATGAAATCATAGGGAGGTAACTAGTAAGAAACCCTAAGCTTATACTCCAACCTTAACTTGTGAATCACATGGTGATCATCAGTAGAACCCTATCACATCTCTATTCCAATTATTCCTCAATTAAAGGACCTAAGAAAACCTTAGAGTAACACTCCATACTTTATAAGGAGCAGAAATCATTAATCCATATAACCAAAGTTAACTATCAAAAGAACCATAACCACCTTAGTTACTTTAATGATAAAATGGGGATAATAATAGAAGCCAATTGGTAAGAGATAAAACTAATTCTCAATATCTTAGTAATTAGAGAAGCACATGAAATATTAAGCAAGTAACCACCTTATCATGGTTAGGAGAGATTAAACCCTAGCACATACAATATGGTGTCATCTCATCTCTATAACCTAGAATTAAATCTCAACCCTAGCTTGTGTATCACTTGGGTGATCACAATTAAAACCTAGGCCATAATTGAGAGTTAAACCCTTTGCCACTAGGTGAATATAACTAGAACCTAAAATTTCTCACTAGCTAAATCATATGATTAAATCCAGGTGTGGTTATCAACCACATATCATTATAACCAAGACCAAACCATGAAAAGAGTATTACCAACTCTAAGTATTTCAAGGTGACATTAAAATATTACTTAGAGAACAATTTGAATAATTCAAAGTTATTATTCAAATTCATGTCCATATGGAAATTTAATCCACATACTAATACTAATTCATAAATTAATGATATAGTGTCATATTAAATTTGCAAATATACCACTCAAGAAATTGTAGTACCCTGGACTAACCCTTGTATGAATTATATTGCAATACCTGCATGATAGAAAATTAATTCATATCTAAATTCAAAGTAGAAATACAAAACAGAAATTAAAGAAGAAAAAGAAGAGAGAAGAAAAACTTACCTGGACCTCACTCGGCCACCACAGCCCAGCAAAATGGCCCAAGAAGCAGCCCAGGCCCAGCTCAAACCAGCCCAACACCAGCCCTCGTACCTCTTCGCAAGGATAAACACGAGGAAGGCGTCCTCGTCTTCGTCTTCCTCTCTGGACGCCCAGGAGCTCGCCACCGAGCCACCATCGCCACGTCCCACGTCGCTGCCAGCATTGTGGAGCGCCAGCACACGCCGGAGATCATATAAAAGGCTTGGACGTCCTCAATTTCCTTCCCCTTCACCTCAATCGACCAACAAGCCGAAACCCTAAACCGCCAGCAGCTCGAGCAAACCGCCGATTCCGATCACCCCGTAGCTCGCCGATGAGCTGCGGAGGGGCGCCTCAATGTCCTCGTCCACCTGGTAAATGGGCGCGTCAAGGGGAGCTCGGAGGAGGGCGAATTCGGCCTTTTCCTTCCGCAGTACCGCGGGGAAAATGGCGACCGCCGCGTCGTCTCTGTCCTCCATCGACCTCGCCGTCATTCCCGTCGTGCTCACGGTGAGCCCACGCATCCAACGAACCTCTTATTGCATCAAACCATCGCCCATAGCCTCCTAGCCGCGTGTACCCGTGTTTATCGCCGTTCGACCTCGCCGGCGGGTGAGCTCCGGCGACCACTTAGGAGCGGCGCCGGTATCCATAGGTTCGTCTTGGCGTGCTGGATCGGTTGGCGTGAGTACCCCGTCCGCGCGAGCACTGGAACGGCGGCGTCCTCGCCGTCCGATCGCCGGCAGTAGGTTTCCCTGGCCACGTCTCCAATTTTGACCCAGTCGTCGCCACCGTGGCGAGTGACATGGTCACTGGCCCACTAGCCAGTGGCTGTGGGTAGGAATAGCCGGGTAGGTTTAGTAGTTCCAGATTTAATTCAAATTCCATTAATTACTGAAACTTTGCATTAATTTATAAAATTCATTATAATTCAGAAAAATACAAATAAGATATCAAAATTCTTAGAAATTTAATCTCTATTCAATAAAAATATAATATGGAATTTTTATTTCTAATAAAAATTCAATTATTTAATGCTTGTTAATTAAGTCCTTTCCTTTAAATTTTAAATACAATTAAAATTCAGAAATTAAGAAAACATTTATAAAATAAATAAAACCAGTAAGCAAATAAAGAAAACATGAAAACTAATTTTCTTTATTTGATTAATTTGTTAAATCCTTATTATTGGAATTCCAACCTCTGATTTATAATTACCTTAATTATTAATTATTGAAAATTAATAAAATACCTAATCCAACATTATTATTTCAAAGTTATTGATAACTTCAAATTTATTAATGAAGTTATTAACTTATGAACTAAATAATAATTATGCCACCTTAGTCCATATGGTAGAAAACCATGAACTCATCATTTCATGTGGAACCCTAAAACCCTAATGCCATTAGAAGCTCTAGCTGCACTACTTCATATGAACCCTAAATTATTCCCACACATGAACCCTGAGTAACATGTGATCATGTTACTTCATTAGTAACCATAGATTCATATTTAGCAACTAAATGCTTGTTCAAATCCACATAACATATGGGAACCCTATCACTACTAATTAGCATCCCATGTGTTCATCTTAATCAAACCTAGTTCCTATCACGAGGATCTCATCCTTAATTAACCTTAACTAGCATCACACCATTGTGATGAACTCCAATAGCAACCATGCTAATATTAACATCATATCCCATACACACTAAACCCTACCAGTGTGAGATACTTATGAACCATCCTATTTAGGAACCAACCATTCTCTACTTAGAGATCCAATGGCTAATACAGGACAACCCCAACCTTAATTGTAATACTTCTTATTATTTAAGAAGTATGTTCTTCAAAAGTTATTCTTTTGAAGAAAATAAGGAATAATCTTCAACCCTGCTTATAAGAACCTATAAACCCTAGCCAACTATCACCAACAAGGTATGCCACCTTGATAGCAACTATTGGTAATTAAGATGTTTAGGCTTAATTCAACAATACAAGCCTAGTAGCTGATGAATCCAACTAGGAGGTTGTGATCCATCTAATACTTACTCCAGAAACTAACTGAAACCATAGTCAACCATAGAACCCCTTCAACCTAATTATCATACTTGTTCTTTATTTAAGAACCTGTTCTTTGAAAGTTATTCTTTTAAAGTATATGATAATTAATCATTAACCATGTCATATAGTACTAAAACTCGACCACTTGTTCTTTACTTGTTAACATTATGCCAATTATCATTCTTTGTATGCTCAATTGATTACTATGCTTTATCATATAACTTGTACATGATACCAAGTAATCGAACCTTAATAAGAACCTTGTTTGGGAATCACTCTAAAAGTGCAACACACCCTGAATTAATCATCACAACTCACTAATCCTAAATCCTCGGGGTTAGGTCACGCTTAGAGCGATTGCATCTCATACTTATGCATTATTGCATCCTTGCCAATCTTTTAAACATCGTCCTTACCGGACGATGATGCTATTTCAGAATTTGGAGTTATTACGCATCGAAGACCTTGTCCGCATAATCTTGCAGCCAAGAAAGGCAAGTTCATCACTTGCTCATGTCATTTGAGTATTTCTATCAAATTACTTGCAAAGTATTATGGTTATCACTATTGCACAAAAATCAAAACCACTACTTTCATAACTATGAATATGACTAAGTGGTGGGCAATGGAACCATGGAATGTGTTGATATGGTGGAGGTTCCATTGCACGGGTTTATATCCATCTAGGATTAAACAACAAATGTCGCCGATGATTCTTGTGCCGTAATACCCGTGTTAACCATAAGATCCGGAGTGGGACGGAGTAGTCAAAAGTGTTTCCACCTCTCGTTCATCAACGGATGCGCTTTACCGTAGTACACTTGTAATCCAAGGGGGCAAGCTGGTGAGGCTGGGGAGTCCTAAGTCCCCACGGCATAGTCCGTAGTACACTTGTCGCCCGAAGGAGCAAGATGGTGAGGCTGGGGAGTCCTAAGTCCCCACGGTATTGCGGTCTAGGATGGGTTGCAGCCACCGGCGTAGGAGTGTATGGTAGAGCCCAGCACTGTTGTTGTGGTCGGGGTCCACCCTGAAATACGGGAATAATGGGACCGACGTGGACCCAGGGTCGGCGCATGCAACAAAGGGTGGGTGTTCGAGGTAGCGGAGGAACATGATTGGCTAGACCTTATACCGGGCCTCACACCAAAGGAAGTGTGGACGAGAACTTAAGCTCGGTTGGCACCAAGGTTAAGATCTCTTATGGGTAAAGCAACACACCTCTGCAGAGTGTAAAGAACCGTGACTCGTCACTCCTCGTTCCGGGATATGGAACTCGCGAACGCTGCCGGAAAGGAGCTCCATGAAGTTCTAGTAAACCGGTGAAGGCTGACGGACATAGTTCTTCCGAATAAAAGCAACCTCTTGAAAAAATGATTATGAAAACCTGCATTGGTATTAGACTTTCCGGTCTAATGCCGTAGCTAGTGCATTAAACACCTCTTTCTCGTAATGAACTTGTTGAGTACGCTCGTACTCATCCCACTCTTAAATCCCCGCTTAGGAATGGAGGCATCGAAGGAGGATCTCCAGTACAACTCGAAGACCGAGGAGTCAACAACTACTTCAAGGAACGTAGAACCTGCCGGAAGAGTCATATACCACATCCACCATGGAGAAAACCTAGATTAAGCAAGTAGAAGGGAACTAGATTCCTAAACCTAGCTCCTAATTAGCTAGAATCTATTCATAGCCTCGTAGCTAATTAAATACTCTACAAATAGAGTTCGTGTTAGGATTAGACTACGAGTCGTTCTTCCGGAGTTATCTGCAGTTTTACCTCATTGTAAAGTAGGAGGCTGTGCCGATCTTATGTAACGTAGTCGATGTTGTAATTCTATAGACATGCCTTGGACCCGCATATGTTTCGTTGTACCACTCTGAGCGATATAATACTCGTGGAACTGTGTTTCATTGGTGTTATATCAGACTTGCATACTACACCATGCAGTGGTATGCCGGGTCACCACAGCTTGGTATCAGAGCAAATGCTTTGACCCTAGGATTAAAACCCTTTAAAGGAGACCTATAGGATTGGTAGTGTCTATAGGAAGTGTCCTAGGTAAACCAAATATTTTTATGACTTGAGATGGATATTCACTTGAGAATAATCCTGACACACTTGAGTCAACATGTCTTACCCATCCTTCCAAAGTTAGTTAGCTAATGCAAAACATGTAGCACATCAATACGTCCTTAAAATAATAGATGAGTAGATCATAGTTGGTATACAATACATGGTAGTCCAAAGAGAGGATACAACCATAAGGAAGATATCCTATTGGAAGATGTGTACCAACACATGTTATAGTTAAATAAGAATTACTCAGACCTGCACTAGAAGTAATAACAAGTGATGTAGATAATTAAGATACCCTAATAGAGAATGTAGACCAAGCTAAGTAATGAGTAAGTAAAATATCTCAACTTGTAAAACAATTGATAACAAGTGAGAACTATGAGTCATGTGAGGTAGTATAGACCATGATGAGTCAATCATGGGAGATAAGGAAGAGAGATATGAATAAAATATGATTACTTACATGGTAGAGTTGTTAATCATATATGATTCACTTGAGAATCATTATGTGATGGAATAGAACATTATAAGTATTTTGGAGGAGTACAATAAAAAGCCAAGTGCTAAACAATAGTGAAAGAATTATGTTCCAAAAATATGGGAAGTGTGCCAAGCACATCATGTCCATAGTCTCGTGATAGTATAAACACTTGGAAGTATAAGAGCTATATTTTCATAGTTATGTGTTTAGAGTAGCAATGTTAGAACCTAGACATATCATGGGAACTAGTCCTCAATAACACTTATATATTGTATAACACTTTGTTAGTACTTCCAAAGAAAATTAGGTTAACCACAACTATCCTAGACCACTTTGTTTCAAGTTTATCTCATTGCAAATGTGCAATTAAGGTAAAGGTTGAGACAAATAGTAGAATTCCCTATATTCGTGCTAAGTATCACGATATAAACCTATATTATGTGGTGTTCTATACTACACATCGAGCCCGATGTTTAGAGATGTCTTACTCAACAATCATATTCGAGGCTTATGATGATGTGTACTATAAACACAAAGCTGAATCTTCTTGGATTTTATTGGATTTTAATTGTTTGACTAGATCCATGCATGAAGTTTGACTTCGATATGCAAATGCAAGTTGCAATATCAAGTTCTTACTTGATGCTATAGATCAAGAGGGTAATGGAAAACGTGTGAGGAAGTGACGATTTCTGAAGATTATGAAGACAAGAAGAAGGTTCATCAGATAAAGGAAACAAAGTTGTGGGAAGCAACCACAATACTCTGAAGGAAGTACCAACCTAAACTCATGCTTTACCTCAACAGAGGTGTACTTTAGTACATAAGAAGCATGAAGGTGAGAAAGCTGGTGATTATGGTGAAGCTCAAGCAGATCCATAGTCAACATAGAAGAGGGAATGCATGGGAAATCACTTAGGATACTATATTCATAGTGTCAGCTAGTGGATTTCATGCAAAATAAACCCTGAATGAAGGAAGGTGATATATGAATTCATAGCAGACATAAGAAGACCATAGTTGATAACAGAAGACCACAATTGGTATAGTATTAGTATTGCGAGATAAAGTAGAGGATGTCTCGTCCAATTGATCAGAACCTATAATAGAATTCATTTTTAGATATCAAATAGCCACAGTTGGTATAATAACCACAGCTGGTATCAGTTGGTATTACAAATAGTCCACGATTTAATTATTTGTAACAAAAGTTTGTGAACAAATAAAACCTTATTAGCCAAATAACAATGACCTATAAACATTTAGTCGAAGGATTCACATTGGAGGTTCACAATTGAGTGGATACACCACTGATATCCTTCGTAAGACCTTAGAAGAGTACAACCCATAAGCTAGACCCAGACTAATATTCTAAATCATAAGCTCAATAGTTGGAAGAAAAGGAGTCGAAGAACATAAGTAAACTCTAAGGGGTAGAGTAAAGATTGAGTTGGATGTACAATAACTCAATACCTTGAGCAAGATAGATGAAGAAGGTCTGAACTGAGAGGAAGTTCGATCTTGTTTTCATAAGATTGTTGGACATTACTTCCAGAAGGATGTCAGACCAGAAGCCGAGGTTCATACCTCGAGGACATAAGAAGTGGACTATAACTTGAGAAAGTGAGTAATAGTTACTCAGAAGTACGGAAGCTCAAGTAAACTAAGGTTAATAAAGTTGAACGAAGGAAATATCGTAGACCAAATACAGCCCTAGAAGGCCAAAGACCAAAAGAGATTGACTATACCAAAACTTAAGCCCATTTGAATGATTCCTTTCATGGAACCTAAGTAATCCAAAATAGTTATAGGTATCAATTATAAACCAGGATTTGATGGACTAAATGAGTCTAATCAATTCTTAGGAAAATAAACCATCACAACCATTTCCATGGTTAGTACATTATTAAGCCACATTACTACAAGTTTGGTAGTAAGGGAAAAACAAAGACCTATTTTATCAAATAGGAGATTGTTATCTGATTAGTCCTCAATTAAGACTGTCAGGACAAGAAGAAGTCCTAATCATTGAATCCTCAATGAGAAAGGAAACAAGCTTATAGAGTTGGAAGAGATCAATGAATCAAAGTAAGAACCATGGTTCAGAGACAAACCTTAATGGATTCCAGGAAGAATCTGGACAAGAGATATATTCAATTATATCTAGTGAGATCAATACGGAGTTTGAGAAAAGTCGTAGTCTGCACAAGTCAGATCCACACCCCGGAAACGTGAGAGAGATCAAACTTCGAGGATGAAGTTTAGTTTAAGGGGTAGAGACTGTAATATCCCAGTATTTGGGGTTACAAAAAATAGAGGAAACAGAAGTGTGCATTGCATTCATGCATAGAAAATCCGGGGAATTTTCGCGCTTTAAAGTAAAACAGTCACAAGATATCGAAGTTTCACTTGACCTTGGTGGAATTGAAGTAGCTCATCAAGTCAAGCGCTACAAACCTCAATGTGACTTTGCTAAAACTTTGTTTTGGGTAGAGATGATTTGATCTAAGGGGTTAGATCAAATGGAACTAATAATCAACACAACAACAATTCATTCAAGCATCAATTGCTTGATCTTATAAAATAATATATTATGGTAAACCTTGTTATAACTTATGAACACCAATTCAATTGCAAATCAAGTAACAATAAAATGGAGAAAACATCCTTGACTCATCTTCTCCATGTCTTAAACAAATCCTTGATCCTACCATGAAACTCATGGTATCCATTCTACTCTAATGTTGGAAACATAACAAGGAGATCAACTCTAGAAATACATTTCTATATTCCATATTATTATACATCAAACCAACGAGAGATGAGAGTTCCATAGTATTTATTAGAGAAGCAATAACAAACCTTGAGCTAAACCTTGGATATATATCCAAGTATTCAAATTATCATCTTCAAGAGGAATTCTAGAGTATTATTCAAGTACTTCCCAAATGAGAGAGAGACCAATCTTATTAATTCTCGCTTTACCAAATTAAGAATCAATGTTAAACTTTGAACTAAAGTATTAGGTAAACCATTCCACCTTGAAGAGGTGAGATCACCAAATACCAAATCGAATAAGACTATATCCATGACTTAGTGAAATAAGGAGTGGAATAAACCAACTAAGATAGACAATTGAATCTTTGGCTCAGCAACCTAAATAAATATTAGGAGTACACCATAAACCCTAGAATAACCATTCTTAAATGAGAAAAGCTCAAACCATGGTGTTATACTCAAGATAATTGAGACAACCATAACCATGCCCATTCAAGAAACTATACAAGAAAGTATATATTTACTTGATCAAGACAACACTTGATCTTGAGAGTGAGAAACCCATTCAAGGAGGGATACCCTAGGAAGTCCAACCTTGATCATTATAAAGTGTGTAATGATCATAAACCCTAAGAATTTGAAGTAAAGATATTAAGAACAAGATGATCATATATAATGTATGAGCATGCTTTGGAGATATGTGAGGATAAGTTAAACCCTGATAGGATAAACAAATATCATTCACCACATGAAATCATAGGGAGGTAACTAGTAAGAAACCCTAAGCTTATACTCCAACCTTAACTTGTGAATCACATGGTGATCATCAGTAGAACCCTATCACATCTCTATTCCAATTATTCCTCAATTAAAGGACCTAAGAAAACCTTAGAGTAACACTCCATACTTTATAAGGAGCAGAAATCATTAATCCATATAACCAAAGTTAACTATCAAAAGAACCATAACCACCTTAGTTACTTTAATGATAAAATGGGGATAATAATAGAAGCCAATTGGTAAGAGATAAAACTAATTCTCAATATCTTAGTAATTAGAGAAGCACATGAAATATTAAGCAAGTAACCACCTTATCATGGTTAGGAGAGATTAAACCCTAGCACATACAATATGGTGTCATCTCATCTCTATAACCTAGAATTAAATCTCAACCCTAGCTTGTGTATCACTTGGGTGATCACAATTAAAACCTAGGCCATAATTGAGAGTTAAACCCTTTGCCACTAGGTGAATATAACTAGAACCTAAAATTTCTCACTAGCTAAATCATATGATTAAATCCAGGTGTGGTTATCAACCACATATCATTATAACCAAGACCAAACCATGAAAAGAGTATTACCAACTCTAAGTATTTCAAGGTGACATTAAAATATTACTTAGAGAACAATTTGAATAATTCAAAGTTATTATTCAAATTCATGTCCATATGGAAATTTAATCCACATACTAATACTAATTCATAAATTAATGATATAGTGTCATATTAAATTTGCAAATATACCACTCAAGAAATTGTAGTACCCTGGACTAACCCTTGTATGAATTATATTGCAATACCTGCATGATAGAAAATTAATTCATATCTAAATTCAAAGTAGAAATACAAAACCGAAATTAAAGAAGAAAAAGAAGAGAGAAGAAAAACTTACCTGGACCTCACTCGGCCACCACAGCCCAGCAAAATGGCCCAAGAAGCAGCCCAGGCCCAGCTCAAACCAGCCCAACACCAGCCCTCGTACCTCTTCGCAAGGATAAACACGAGGAAGGCGTCCTCGTCTTCGTCTTCCTCTCCGGACGCCCGGAGCTCGCCACCGAGCCACCATCGCCACGTCCCACGTCGCCGCCGGCATTGTGGAGCGCCGACGACACGCCGGAGATCATATAAAAGGCTTGGACGTCCTCAATTTCCTTCCCCTTCACCTCAATCGACCAACAAGCCGAAACCCTAAACCGCCAGCAGCTCGAGCAAACCGCCGATTCCGATCACCCCGTAGCTCGCCGATGAGCTCTGGAGGGGCGCCTCAATGTCCTCGTCCACCTGGTAAATGGGCGCGTCAAGGGGAGCTCGGAGGAGGGCGAATTCGGCCTTTTCCTTCCGCAGTACCGCGGGGAAAATGGCGACCACCGCGTCGTCTCTGTCCTCCATCGACCTCGCCGTCATTCCCGTCGTGCTCACGGTGAGCCCACGCATCCAACGAACCTCTTATTGCATCAAACCATCGCCCATAGCCTCCTAGCCGCGTGTACCCGTGTTTATCGCCGTTCGACCTCGCCGGCGGGTGAGCTCCGGCGACCACTTAGGAGCGGCGCTGGTATCCATAGGTTCGTCTTGGCGTGCTGGATCGGTTGGCGTGAGTACCCCGTCCGCGCGAGCACTGGAACGGCGGCGTCCTCGCCGTCCGATCGCCGGCAGTAGGTTTCCCTGGCCACGTCTCCAATTTTGACCCAGTCGTCGCCACCGTGGCGAGTGACATGGTCACTGGCCCACTAGCCAGTGGCTGTGGGTAGGAATAGCCGGTAGGTTTAGTAGTTCCGATTTAATTCAAATTCCATTAATTACCGAAACTTTGCATTAATTTATAAAATTCATTATAATTCAGAAAAATACAAATAAGATATCAAAATTCTTAGAAATTTAATCTCTATTCAATAAAAATATAATATGGAATTTTTATTTCTAATAAAAATTCAATTATTTAATGCTTGTTAATTAAGTCCTTTCCTTTAAATTTTAAATACAATTAAAATTCAGAAATTAAGAAAACATTTATAAAATAAATAAAACCAGTAAGCAAATAAAGAAAACATGAAAACTAATTTTCTTTATTTGATTAATTTGTTAAATCCTTATTATTGGAATTCCAACCCTGATTTATAATTACCTTAATTATTAATTATTGAAAATTAATAAAATACCTAATCCAACATTATTATTTCAAAGTTATTGATAACTTCAAATTTATTAATGAAGTTATTAACTTATGAACTAAATAATAATTATGCCACCTTAGTCCATATGGTAGAAAACCATGAACTCATCATTTCATGTGGAACCCTAAAACCCTAATGCCATTAGAAGCTCTAGCTGCACTACTTCATATGAACCCTAAATTATTCCCACACATGAACCCTGAGTAACATGTGATCATGTTACTTCATTAGTAACCATAGATTCATATTTAGCAACTAAATGCTTGTTCAAATCCACATAACATATGGGAACCCTATCACTACTAATTAGCATCCCATGTGTTCATCTTAATCAAACCTAGTTCCTATCACGAGGATCTCATCCTTAATTAACCTTAACTAGCATCACACCATTGTGATGAACTCCAATAGCAACCATGCTAATATTAACATCATATCCCATACACACTAAACCCTACTAGTGTGAGATACTTATGAACCATCCTATTTAGGAACCAGCCATTCCCTACTTAGAGATTCAATGGCTAATACCAGACAACCCCAACCTTAATAGTAATACTTCTTATTATTTAAGAAGTATGTTCTTCAAAAGTTATTCTTTTGAAGAAAATAAGGAATCATCTTCAACCCTGCTTATAAGAACCTATAAACCCTAGCCAACTATCACCAACAAGGTATGCCACCTTGATAGCAACTATTGGTAATTAAGATGTTTAGGCTTAATTCAACAATACAAGCCTAGTAGCCGATGAATCCAACTAGGTTGTGATCCATCTAATACTTACTCCGTAAACTAACCGAAACCATAGTCAACCATAGAACCCCTTCAACCTAATTATCATACTTGTTCTTTATTTAAGAACCTGTTCTTCGAAAGTTATTCTTTTAAAGTATATGATAATTAATCATTAACCATGTCATATAGTACTAAAACTGACCACTGTTCTTTACTTGTTAACATTATGCCAATTATCATTCTTTGTATGCTCAATTGATTACTATGCTTTATCATATAACTTGTACATGATACCAAGTAATCGAACCTTAATAAGAACCTTGTTTGGGAATCACTCTAAAAGTGCAACACACCCCGAATTAATCATCACAACTCACTAATCCTAAATCCTCGGGGTTAGGTCACGCTTAGAGCGATTGCATCTCATACTTATGCATTATTGCATCCTTGCCAATCTTTTAAACATCGTCCTTACCGGACGATGATGCTATTTCAGAATTTGGAGTTATTACGCATCGAAGACCTTGTCTGCATAATCTTGCAGCCAAGAAAGGCAAGTTCATCACTTGCTCATGTCATTTGAGTATTTCTATCAAATTACTTGCAAAGTATTATGGTTATCACTATTGCACAAAAATCAAAACCACTACTTTCATAACTATGAATATGACTAAGTGGTGGGCAATGGAACCATGGAATGTGTTGATATGGTGGAGGTTCCATTGCACGGGTTTATATCCATCTAGGATTAAACAACAAATGTCGCCGAGTGATTCTTGTGCCGTAATACCCGTGTTAACCATAAGATCCGGAGTGGGACGGAGTAGTCAAAAGTGTTTCCACCTCTCGTTCATCAACGGATGCGCTTTACCGTAGTACACTTGTAATCCAAGGGGGCAAGCCGGTGAGGCCGGGGAGTCCTAAGTCCCCACGGCATAGTCCGTAGTACACTTGTCGCCCGAAGGAGCAAGATGGTGAGGTCGGGGAGTCCTAAGTCCCCACGGTATTGCGGTCTAGGATGGGTTGCAGCCACCGGCGTAGGAGTGTATGGTAGAGCCCGAAGCATCGTTGTCGTGGTCGGGGTCCACCCCGAAATACGGGAATAATGGGACCGACGTGGACCCAGGGTCGGCGCATGCAACAAAGGGTGGGTGTTCGAGGTAGCGGAGGAACATGATTGGCTAGACCTTATACCGGGCCTCACACCAAAGGAAGTGTGGACGAGAACTTAAGCTCGGTTGGCACCAAGGTTAAGATCTCTTATGGGTAAAGCAACACACCTCTGCAGAGTGTAAAGAACCGTGACTCGTCACTCCCTGTTCCGGGATATGGAACTCGCGAACGCTGCCGGAAAGGAGCTCCATGAAGTTCTAGTAAACCGGTGAAGGCCGACGGACATAGTTCTTCCGAATAAAAGCAACCTCTTGAAGAAATGATTATGAAAACCTGCATTGGTATTAGACTTTCCGGTCTAATGCTGTAGCTAGTGCATTAAACACCTCTTTCCTCGTAATGAACTTGTTGAGTACGCTCGTACTCATCCCACTCTTAAATCCCCCGCTTAGGAATGGAGGCATCGAAGGAGGATCTCCGAGTACAACTCGAAGACCGAGGAGTCAACAACTACTTCAAGGAACGAAACCTGCCGGAAGAGTCATATACCACATCCACCATGGAGAAAACCTAGATTAAGCAGTAGAAGGGAACTAGATTCCTAAACCTAGCTCCTAATTAGCTAGAATCTATTCATAGCCTCAGTAGCTAATTAAATACTCTACAAATAGAGTTCGTGTTAGGATTAGACTACGAGTCGTTCTTCTGGAGTTATCTGCAGTTTTACCTCATTGTAAAGTAGGAGGCTCGTGCTGATCTTATGTAACGTAGTCGATGTTGTAATTCTATAGACATGCCTTGGACCCGCATATGTTTCTGTTGTACCACTCTGAGCGATATAATACTCGTGGAACGGTGTTTCATTGGTGTTATATCAGACTTGCATACTACACCATGCAGTGGTATGCCGGGTCACCACATATTCTCTCCCCCATGTACTTCAATACAATGATCTCATGAGCTGCCTTACATGATTGAGATTCATCTGATGTAATCGGTGTTGTGTTTGTCGGGATCCGATGGATTGTTACGTTATGATTGTCTATCTACAAAGTTTATGAAGTTATTGTTGCTGCAATCTTGTTGTGTTTAATGCTTGTCACTAGGGCCCGAGTGGCATGATCTTAGATTTAAGCTCTATACTTATTGCTTAGATTGTATCTACAAGTTGTATGCACATGTCACTGTCCGGAACCAAAGGCCCCGAAGTGACAAAAATCGGGACAACCGGAGGGGATGGCGGTGATGTGAGGATCACATGTTTTCACGGAGTGTTAATGCTTTGCTCCGGTACTCTATTAAAAGGAGTACCTTAATATCCAGTAGATTCCCTAGAGGCCCCGGCTGCCACCTGCTGGTAGGACAAAAGATGTTGTGCAAGTTTCTCATTGCGAGCACGTACGACTATAATTGGAAAACATGCCTACATGATTAATGATCTTGATATTCTGTCTTAATGCTATTTCAATCCTATCAATTGCCCGATCGTAATTTGTTCACCCAACACTTGTTATTGGAGAGTTACCACTAGTGTAGATAGCTGGGAACCCCGGTCCATCTTTCATCATTATATACTCGTTCTACATGTCATTGGAAGTAGTATCAACTATCTTCTGGTGCCATTGCTCCTGTGTTACTATTATCGCTTGCCGTGTTACTCGTTACTACTTGCTCTCATATCATCGCTACTTTCACATCACCCCTGTTGCTAGTGCTTTTCCGAGTGCAGCTGAATTGACAACTCGCTTGTTAAGGCTTATAAGTATTCTTTACCTCCTCTTGTGTCGAATCAATAAATTTGGGTTTTACTTCCCTCGAAGACTGCCGCGATCCCCTATACTTGTGGGTTATCAAGACTGTTTTCTGTCGCCGTTGCCGGGGAGGCATAGCTCTACTCATAAGTTCACCTGGGGAGTACACTCTACCTCTCTCTCTATTTTCTTTTATTTTGTTTTGCTAGGTTTACTTTTGTCTAGTTTATTTGTGCTTAGTTTAATTTTGTCTAGTTTTACTTTGCTTAGTTTACTTTCGTCTAGTTTATTTTTGTCTTGTTTTATTTTCCTCATATACCCAAAAATCCATAAAAATTTGAAAAACCTAAAAATTAAAAACTGCTATTATGGGAGAACCTACAACCTACTTGGAGCTTATAGAATATTATAATAATTATAGAGAATCAAGAGCGGGAAAAGTGATGAGTGCTGTGATAGAAAAACTGAATACAATTGCTAAAATCTTGCTTAAACGCCATGATATAAACTGTTGCTCTCAACAGGACACTAAACATCTTAAATTTCAATGTGGCTTTAGTGAGGAATTTTTTATTAAGAGCTATAATCGGAATTGCTATATTCATTATGGGTTCGAAGAGGTAGAACAATTTGTCTTATTTATGGGAGCCTCAGAGATAGAATCCTTCATGGTTGAGAATTATGAAACTTGTGTTGTTTGTAAGGACCTTAAAGATTATGTCTCTACTATCCTTAATTCTTGCATAGAATGCTACAGTAGGAATCCTTATATCCTTGATTATAAAGAGAGACACATTAATGCACAAGAATGCACTCACAATTTGCAGGATCCGGTGGAAGAAGAAATTGATGAACCTGAAAGCTCATTGGATGAAAAAGAGGAGGAAATTGATGAACCTGAAAGCTCATTGGATGAAAAGGAAGAGGAGAGCGACCAACAAAAGAAGGAAGAATGGATTAGCTACCCATGTCAACCTTCTAATGAGAGTAACTCTTTATCTCTTACACTATTTGATTGTCCTCCATGCTTACCGGAAGAGGTTGAATGTTATGTTCCTGTGGATTCTCTTGAAATAGTACCTATGAGTAATACTTGTGAGAATGATTATGCTACTTGTTATCTATGATAATCCATGCTACTTTGATAAATCTTATGATAATGCTTTGTTTGTGCCTGATGTCGAAATGCATGGTACTAAAGAATTTTGCGTAGCAAATGTTTATGATAAATCTCTAGATGATGGTCCTATGTTACTTGATAATATTAATTGTACTACTAATGAAAATGGGATTGGAGGGTTCTTGACTTTATCTATGTGCCCCATATCTTTTGAGATTGATCAACTACCTTCTTATATTATTAATAAAAGTAAGCTTGAAAGTTTTAATTCCACTATTCTTGAGATTGATAAAAATTACGTGTTTATGGATCATGAGAAGCATGCTTCATGTGATAGTTATATTGTTGAGTTTGTTCATGAAGCTACTGAAAATTATTATGAGAGAGGAAAATATGGTTATACAAATTTGCATGGTGCTAAAACACCTCTCTATATGCTTAAAATTTTGAAGTTACTCTTGTTTTATCTTCTTATGCTTATCACTTTGTTCTTCATGAATTTATTTGTGTACAAGATTCCTATGCATAGGAAGTGGGTTAGACTTAAATGTGTTTTGAATTTGCTTTTTGATGCTCTCTTTTGCTTCAACTCTTATTTCTTGCGAGTGCATCATTAAAACTGCTAAGCCCATCTTAATGGCTATAAAGAAAGAACTTCTTGGGAGATAACCCATGTGTTTATTTTGCTACTGTTTTTTGTGTCTTGGAAGTTGTTACTACTGTAGCAACCTCTCCTTATCTTAGTTTTGTGTTTTGTTGTGCCAAGTGAAGCCTCTAATCGAAGGTTGATACTAGATTTGGATTTCTGCGCAGAAACAGATTTCTATCTGTCACGAATCTGGGTTGTTTTCTCTGTAGGTAACTCAGACAAATATGCCAATTTACGTGCGTGTTCCTCAGATATGTACGCAACTTTCATTAGTTTTGAGTTTTCTGATTTGAGCAACGGAAGTATTTATTAAAAATTCGTCTTTACTGGCTGTTCTGTTTTGGCAGATTCTGTCTCTGTTTTTTGCATTGTCTCTTGTGGACTTTAAGCGAGGCTTTCTAGACGTGGAGAGCTGTAGCTAATGTTTTATTGAGTTCTTGCAATGTGTCACTACAGGACCAATGTGAATTCAAGTTTTTTGAGTACTAACCCCTCTAATGAAGTTTATGAGAAGTTTGGTGTGAAGGAAGTTTTCAAGGGTCAAGAGAGGAGGATGATATATGATCAAGAAGAGTGAAAAGTCTAAGCTTGGGGATGCCCCCGTGGTTCATCCCTGCATATTTCAAGAAGACTCAAGCGTCGAAGCTTGGGGATGCCTCGGGCATCCCCTTCTTCATCAACTTATCAGGTTTCTTCTATTGAAACTATATTTTTATTCGGTCACATCATATGTGCTTTACTTGGAGCGTCTATGTGCTTTTATTTTTGTTTTTGTTTGAATAAGATTGGATCCTAGCAATCCTTGTTTGGGAGAGAGACACGCTCCGCTTTTTCATATGAACACTTGTTCTTCGTTTTACTTTTAATGTTCAATGATAAAAGTTGGAAGCTACATCACTTATTTATATTTGGTTGAAAACAGAAAATGCCTCATCATGTCTTGGATAATTTGACACTTGGCAATTGTTTTGAGCTCTCAAGTAGATCATGATTAAGTTTTTTTCATGTAGTCTAAGCCTATTAGTGGAGAACTACTGTAGAGCTTGTTGAAATTGGTTTGCATGATTGGTCTCTCTTAAGGTCTAGATATTTTCTGATAAAAGTGTTTGAGCAACAAGGAAGACAGTGTAGAGTATTATAATGCTTGCAACATGTTCTTATGTAAGTTTTGCTGTACCGGTTCATACTTGTGTTTGCTTCAAATAACCTTGCTAGCCCAAAGCCTTGTACTGAGAGGGAATGCTTCTCGTGCATCCAAAACCTTGAGCCAACCACTATGTCATTTGTGTCCACCATACCTACCTACTATGTGGTATTTCCTGCCATTCCAAGTAAATACTTCATGTGCTACCTGTAAACAATTCAAAATTTATTATCTCCTATTTGTGTCAATGTTTTATAGCTCATGAGGAAGTATGTGGTGTTTTATCTTTCAATCTTGTTGGGCAGCTTTCACCAATGGATTAGTGGCTTCATCCGCTTATCCAATAATTTTGCAAAAAGAGCTGGCTATGGGGTTCCCAGCCCCAATTAATCAACCTTCATTAATAATTCTCTTCACATGTTTTGCTCTGATTCATCAGTAAGCAACTTAATTTTGCAAATAGACACTCCTTCATGGTATGTGAATGTTGGAAGGCACCCGAGGATTCGGTTAGCCATGGCTTGTGAAAGCAAAAGGTTGGGAGGAGTGTCAACCATAAATAAAACTAAAATACATGTGTAAACAAAAGAGAAGAGGGATGATCTACCTTGTCTGGTAGAGATAACGTTCTTCATGGGAGCCGCTCTTTGAAAGTCTCGTTTGGCAAGGGGGTTAGAGTACCCACTACCATTCGTTGACAACAACAAACACCTCTCAAAACTTTACTTTTATGCTCTCTATATGATTTCAAAACTTAAAAAGCTCTAGCACATGATTTAATCCTCGCTTCCTCTCGCGAAGGGCCATTCTTTTACTTTATGTTGAGTCAGTTTACCGACTTCCTTCCATCTTAGAAGCAAACACTTGTGTCAACTCGTGCATTGATTCTTACATACTTGCTTATTTGCACTTATTATATTACTTTATGTTGACAATTATCCATGAGATATGCATGTTGAAAGTTGAAAGCAACTCGCTGAAACTTAAATCTTCCTTTGTGTTGCTTCGATGCCTTTACTTTGAATCTATTGCTTTATGAGTTAACTCTTGTGCAAGGCTTTTGATGCTTGTCTTGAAAGTACTCTTCATGAAAAGTTTTGCTATATGTTATCTATTTGTTAGCAACTATAGATCATTGCCTTGAGTCACTTCATTCATCTCATGTGCTTTGTAATAGTATGATCAAGGTTATGTAAGTAGCATGTCACTACGGAAATTACTCTTTTTATCGTTTACCTACTCGAGGACGAGCAGGAACTAAGCTTGGGGATGCCGATACGTCTCCAACGTACCTATAATTTCTGATGTTCCATGCTTGTTTTATGACAATACTTACATGTTTTGCTTGCACTTTATGATGATTTTATGCGTTTTCCGGAACTAACCTATTAACAAGATGCCACGGTGCCGGTTCTCGTTTTCGTTGTCTTTGGTTCCGAAAAGGCTGTTCGGGCAATATTCTCGGAATTGGACGAAATCAACGCCAAACATCCTATTTTTCCCGGAAGCATCCGGAATACGGAAGGAGAGTCGGAGGAGAGCCGGGGGGCCACCACACGGGTGGGCCACGCGGGCCACACCCCGGCCGCGCCGGCCCGGTGTGGGGCCACCCTGTCGCCCCTCCCGCGCCGCCTCTTCGCCTATTTAAGCCCTTTCGACCTAAAAACGCAAGTATCAATTGAAGAAACTCCGGAAAGACTCCAGGGCGCCGCCACCATCGCGAAACTCCGTTTCGGGGAACGAAGTCTCGTTCCGGCACCCTGCCGGACGGGGAAGTGCCCCCGAAGCCATCTCCATCAACGCCATCGCCTCCATCATGCTCCGTGAGTAGTTCCCCCATGGACTACGGGTTCTAGCTGTAGCTAGTTGGTATTCTCTCCCCCATGTACTTCAATACAATGATCTCATGAGCTGCCTTACATGATTGAGATTCATCCGATGTAATCGGTGTTGTGTTTGTCGGGATCCGATGGATTGTTACGTTATGATTGTCTATCTACAAAGTTTATGAAGTTATTGTTGCTGCAATCTTGTTGTGTTTAATGCTTGTCACTAGGGCCCGAGTGGCATGATCTTAGATTTAAGCTCTATACTTATTGCTTAGATTGTATCTACAAGTTGTATGCACATGTCACCGTCCGGAACCAAAGGCCCCGAAGTGACAGAAATCGGGACAACCGGAGGGGATGGCGGTGATGTGAGGATCACATGTTTTCACTGGAGTGTTAATTCTTTGCTCCGGTACTCTATTAAAAGGAGTACCTTAATATCCGAGTAGATTCCCTAGAGGCCCGGCTGCCACCGGCTGGTAGGACAAAAGATGTTGTGCAAGTTTCTCATTGCGAGCACGTACGACTATAATTGGAAAACATGCCTACATGATTAATGATCTTGATATTCTGTCTTAATGCTATTTCAATCCTATCAATTGCCCGACCGTAATTTGTTCACCCAACACTTGTTATTGGAGAGTTACCACTAGTGTAGATAGCTGGGAACCCCGGTCCATCTTTCATCATTATATACTCGTTCTACATGTCATTGGAAGTAGTATCAACTATCTTCCGGTGCCATTGCTCCCGTGTTACTATTACCGCTGCTCGTATTACTCGTTACTACTGCTCTCATATCATCGCTACTTTCACATCACCCCCGTTGCTAGTGCTTTTCCAGGTGCAGCTGAATTGACAACTCAGTTGTTAAGGCTTATAAGTATTCTTTACCTCCCCTTGTGTCGAATCAATAAATTTGGGTTTTACTTCCCTCGAAGACTGCCGCGATCCCCTATACTTGTGGGTTATCATCGGCGTACGCGCAAAGTGTCCACTTGCCTCTCCACCGGGCCCACCTGGCAGCGAGTCTGCACCGAGGGCACCGCTTCGGCGGTCAGCGCTTCCGCGTCTGCGCCGCAGCCTTTGCCATCAATGGCGCGGCTGCCTGTTCTGCGCGCGCACTGGCGGGCGGCGGCCGGGCTTCGCGCCGCCTTCAATGGCATCGTATCCCGCGCGCGGCCGCCCTTAAAAGTCCACCGGTCGCGTCGCTCCTTCGCCCACACCACACCTCCACTCGCACCACCACCGCCGCAGCGCCATGGGGAAGAAAAATGACTTCGAGGCCTCCGGCAGCGGTACCAAGAAGATCCCGCTCCCCGTCACGGTGGGGAGGCTCATGCACGGCAAATGGATGCCGTGCGATGACGCCTGGTCCGGCGTGCAGCTGCTCGGCGGCCGGCGGCTCAGCTGCCGCCGGGTGCCCATCCCTCCGACACTGCGCGTGAGCCCGATCGGACGGCGGAGATCCGGCGCGGAGGCGGTATCCGGCCGGCGGACCTCCGCGTCGATCCGGCGTACGCCATCGACTCGGAGCTTTGGCGTACGTACCTGTCCACGGAGACGGATAGGAGACGAAGGGCAGGCTTCATGGGCGACAGGGATTATCCCTTCGGCCCTGCACCGCCGGCTCGTCGTCAGCAGGCGCCGACGTGACGTCAGCAGGCGCCGACGTGACGTCAGCAGACGCAGCACAACGACGCCCGCGACCGCGAGGACGACGATGACGGCGAAGCCTACGCCGCGTACGATGACGACTACGTCGAGGCGCTGTCGTCTTCCACGAATGGCAGCAGGCCGTGGCGGAGGGCCGGAACTTTGACTTCCCGGAGAACATGACGGACGACGAGATGGCGAAGGTCGCCGTCCTCGTCTCCGAGTACGACGCCCCTGTGCAGCCGCCGCTGCCCCGCTACGCCACCGCCGTCATGCCGCCGGGCCTGTCGGCGGATGAAGCACTTCGACAGGCGCTCCTGGAGTCGGCGGCGCCTCCTCCACCGCCGCCACCGCCGCCACAGCCTTATGTCTGGGCGCCTCCACCGCCGCCACAGCCGCAGGCCTGGGCGCCTCCACCGCCGCCACAGCCGCAGCACTGGGCGCCTCCACCGCCGCCACAGCCGCAGTACTGGGCGCCTCCACCGCTGCCATAGCCGCAGCCTCCTCAACCTCGAGCACCGGCGGCGGCGCGCCCGGCGTACGCTCCCCCGGATGGCAACTGGCCTTGGGTCATACCGGAGCTCATCGTGCTCGACGAGCCGACGAGGAGCAGCACGGACGACGGAGCGATGAGGCGTTTAGGTTTATTTTTTATGTTTTAAGTATGTCAATTATGTTTCATGTTTTAAAAAAATGATTCGTCCTAAAAAAAATGCGTCGTGCCGCTGGAGCCACCCCCGACCCAAACGGACGCTCGGTCGATTTCGACCAAAAGGGCCAACGCAAACGGACGCGCGCGGACGCTAAAATGCGTCGCGCCGCTGGAGATGCCCTAAGGGGAATGAGCAACAAAATGACAAGATGAGGTGCCCCGGGCACCCCCATATAGAAAGAAGGGTCGAAGGTTTTGGGCCTGTAGCTTTCCCCGCCCCCCCCTCGTCGAGTGGTGCTTGTTTGGGGGGTGTGCCACCAGAAATCGGGCTTGAAGCTCTCGCCTTACCAACGAGCCGACTGCTGATGGCTGTTGGTCACGACTACTACAAAAAAGTGCAGTGTGTTCACGGAGGAGTTACGGAGCACATTGGTTCCTTGGTAGAGAACAAGAATTTTGTACAGTTTAGGAGATCATTTAGTCTTGGTTAGCCATCCGGGACCGGTAAAACAGGACTAAAGCACACACATTTAGTTCAGGTTGACTTACAACCCGGGACTAAAAGCCATCCTCGTGGGCGCTGCAGAATGCTCGGGCTGGGGGACCTTTAATCCCGGTTGGTAACACCAGGACTAAAATCCGTGCTAGGGTTTTGGGTTCTGTCCCTGTATTTTGTGTATTTTGTTTTCATTCAATTATTTTTCATTATTACGTTTTCTATGCTAATACATATATACTCTACACGCTGATGAATATATATAACATATTTTATCTTATGATCACACACATATATATGCAATTGGAAGCCATGGGAGCTCGACAATCATACATGTTGATGCACATATTTTATTACATGGAGATCATTAAATTACAAAGAGGCCTGGGGGTAATAGTATTCTCCGGGTTCAGATATGACATCCTTAACCAAAAATTCCGACATCTCCTCTTGAATGTGTTGTAGGCGTGCCTGTGGTAGGACCTTCCCGATCATGCCTTTGGTCTATAAAGTATAAGATCAAAATATGAATATATGAGTTGTGTGTATAGGAAATCATCATTAAAAGAATTGTGAATATTTTTTACGTACTCGAAGTTTTGTGTAATCTACACATCGCTCAATCACCATGTTGATGAACTCGAAAACGTAGAATGCACATAAAGTGGTCTCCAGCTGCCTCTCGCATTTTATGAGAATAGAATTCAATCAAAAATTAATCAAGCATGCTAATGGTATATATATTGAAACTAGTACTAGCTACTTACATCGAGCCTTACATAACGCAGCTTCAGTGTCCATTGACAGGTCACCTTTGTGATGAACACTTTCCAACATCTATGATAATGGTTTTATTAGAAATTGAACGAAAGAGGCTGATATAGTGAGATAATTATTGAAATTACCTGTCGACCATTTAAATCAGGGTGTTGTACTCCTCAGAGTCTTTAGCTAATGAGTCCATGATATAAAATTTTCCAGAGTCAACTCTAATGATTAGCAAAATATTATGAAATCTGCATATGCATTCATAGCTCATCAATTACACTTACCATCGGGTAAGCAAAATATAATATGTGTAGAAGATAGTAACACCCACTTGAAGTTGTCAGGAAATAATATATACCCAAAGGTATTTTGTTTCATTAATTTTTTTAGGAAATTCTTCTCCGTGTCCTTGGGAAAACCATCTATCGTAGCGAAATTAACTACATATGGGTCAATGAATCCAATATCATAGATTCCCTTTCTTCTGCATTCGAGAATCTTTCATCTGCAAAAGAATATAGTGAGGATAAATGCAATGAAAGAGATGAGCTAGAAACTTAATTACAGAAATCACTTATAAACAATAGGAACTGACGACAGATTTGTTGAGTGCATCTAGATTGAATAACTGGAATAATTCTTTAAGCTCAATAGCTATGGAGCCTTCACGGTAGTAATGCTCTATCGTACTGCCACCATGAGATAATTACGATCCCCCTTCGTGATTTCCGCGTACAACTCATGCAACTTTTGCATTTGTGTTAGTAGGAGTGGGATATGCTCAGGTCTGACCAGAGGCTGCCCACGGACATAGTTCCATGCTAGTTCATTTTGATTCAATTTGAATGTGCTGTCCCTCTTAGAAAACCAATAGAACACTTCTCTATAGTACAAACAACATCCAAGCATAGTGTAGGTTGAATTCCAACGGATGGGCATATCAGATTTCAACCTTCTTGACTCTTCCAAATTGAAAATAGTACTAGCAGTCGTATAAAATTGATGTATCCTACTGCCTGAACCCTTTAGGTACATATCCCATCTCGAAGTTTCCCAACAAAAGCATCAATCAATGTCAAACCAGCTTGAACTACCAAATTTAGTATGTGTGCACAACAACAGATTCGAAAGAATTTACCGGACAAAGGTAAAGCACTTATTGACAAGTGAGTTCGCAAGCAAACAATCATCCTATCATTATAGGATGCATTATCAAGAGTGATGCACACATCACTTTCTTATCAACCCACCACTCACAAAAAGCTAGGTGGACCTCATCGGCAATAGATGCTCCATCATATGGTGGATTAATTTTTATGAACCATACAATTCTCTTGTTCAATTTCCAATCAGCGTCTATGTAATGACATGAAAATGTAGCTATGCTTAGAAACTTACGATTTCCAATTATCAGATGTGAAATTAACTCTACTAGGGGCATCAACAATAATTTCCATCAATGCTTTTCTCTGACTAAGAAAAATTGCCATTATCTTTCATTTTATTGTGTGCCGGCCAATAGCCTTGTACAGGTGACAGCAAGAAGACATCATTTTTATAAACCCAACTTCTTCTACTGTTGTAAAAGGATGAGAAACCGGACACAAGATAAATAGAGATGGCCACTCTAGCAGCTTGAACATCAAATTTACCATTTCTTGTTCCATCATCATTAATTTCAGATTTCAAGAAATAATTATTCATTATCGCTTGGGAAATTTTGTGTTTTCCATCAATGTGCCTAATGAGATGAGATGTACTATTTGAAGATTTACCCGAAAATTCAGCCTTGCAATGATTGCATCGAGCTATAATAGCCTCATCACCATCTTTAGAGATCTTTGTGAAGTCAAGCCAAACCTTTGACTTCAATTTGGAAGGGACACTAGGCACCGTGCGGAACGGGTGAGTGTATGTATGTATGTGTGAGGGTCTACGTTTGTACTATATTTTGTAAAAAAAAAGACAGACGATTGATTTTAAATGGATCGATTCGGGGTGCGCGGTGAGAAACGGATGATGGACTGCGATGGGTTGGTCGGGGCACGCGTGGTTCGACCAGCGAGACTCAAAACAATTTGAAGAGGGCTGCCCTAGCTAGCGCTCGAGTGCCAGGGAGAAAATGAGCGCTCAGTTTCCAACTAATTATTTTTTTTCCATTTTTGGCAAATTTTGGACTGTAGTGGAGGCTATTGAGGGAAAGTTTTGCATGCATGTAGAAACAGACGAATTTGATGACGTAAGCGAGAATCTTTTCAAATTTGAAAATTTAAAACGTTTTATCTCACAAACGACAACTCCGATTTAAGATCCGTTTTCACCTATGAGTCGGTCTCGTCGAGATCTTCAAAACTAGCACCCATGTTAATATGTTTCGACGATTTTTTTTTCGAGCTAAAAGTTATCAACCCTCTTTATTCGAATAATCAACCCCTCCGTACTTGAGTGATCAACGGTAAATGTATAAAATTATCAACCCGTCATGTGGTATTGAGGGAAAGTTCCGCATGCATGCACAAATAGACGAATCTGACGATGTCGACGGAATCTTTTCCAAATTTCAAAATTCAAAACGTTTTAACTTTCAAACGACAACTCCAAATTAAGATCCGCTTTCACCAATAAATCCGTCTCGACGAGATCTTCAAAACTAGCACCCATGTTGATATGTTTCGAGAAACTTTTTTTCTGGCTAAAAGTTATCAACCCTCTCTATTCGAATAATCAACCCCTCCGTACTTGAGTGATCAACGGTAATTGTATAAAATTATCAACCTGGTGCAGGGTATTGAGGGAAAGTTCTGCATGCATGCACAAATAGACGAATCTGCTGATGTCAGTGGAATCTTTTCCAAATTTCAAAATTCAAAACGTTTTAACTTTCAAACGACAACTCCAAATTAAGATCCGCTTTCACCAATAAATCCGTATCGACGAGATCTTCAAAACTAGCACCCATGTTGATATGTTTCGAGAAACTTTTTTTTCTGGCTAAAAGTTATCAACCCTCTGTATTCGAATAATCAACCCCTCCGTACTTGAGTGATCAACGGTAATTGTATAAAATTATCAACCCAGTGCAGTGTATTGAGGAAAGTTCCGCATGCATGCACAAATAGACGAATCACGTCGATGTCGACGGAATCTTTTCCAAATTTCAAAATTTAAAACATTTTAACTTTCAAACGACAACTCCAAATTAAGATCCGCTTTCACCAATAAATTCGTCTCGACGAGATCTTCAAAACTAGCACCCATGTTGATATGTTTCGAGAAACTTTTTTTCTGGCTAAAAGTTATCAAGCCTCTCTGTTTGAATAATCAACCCCTCCGTACTTGAGTGCTCAACGGTAAATGTATAAAATTATCAACCCGAAAGTTAATTTTATTTTAAACATTTTACCGAATATTTTTTAGTTTAGAAGCTATCAACCCAGTGTCCCGTTATTTATCAACGGTAAATATAAATGACTACCAACCCTAAAAATCTAACTTCATTTCGAATATTTTGGCGACTCTTTTTAGTTTACAAGTTATCAACCGGTGCTCCGTTATTTATCAATGGTAATTATAAAAAAACTACCAACCCTAAAAGGTATTTCATTTAGAATATTTTAGCGAACATTTTTTATTTTACAAGCTATCAACCTGGTGCCTCGTTATTTATCAACTGTAAATATAAATAAATAATAACCCTAAAAAGTATTTCATTTAGAATATTTTAGCGACTCTCTTTTAGTTTACAAGCTATCAACCCGGTGACCCATTATTTATCAATGGGAAATATAAATAAATATCAACCCTAAAAATTTAATTTAATTTAAAAAATGTAGCAACTCTTTTTTTGTTTACAAGTTATCAACCCTAAGTGCCCCGTTATTTATCAACGGTAAATATAAATACCTAGCAACCCTAAAAAGTAAATTTCATTTAGAATATTTTAGCAACTTTTGTTAGCTTACAACTTAAAAACAAGACTTAATTTGAGTAGCAAGTGGTAGTTCATTTGAGTTGCAAGTGGATCTTCCCACCCGTTATTTTCCCCTTAAAAACCACTGGCCCGAAAAAGGGAATTGCAAAAGGACACCCTTAAACATGAATTACCGTACGAAAAATAAAACCCAAAAAGGGAATTGCAAAAGGGAATTGCAAAAGGGAATTGCAAAGTAATAACAACAAAAAGGGAATTGAAAAAGTTAGTCGAAATAATATAAAATTTGATACAAAGTAAGTACAAAGAAAAAATAAAGGGAATTGATAAAAGGGAATTGAAAAAAGAAATTATATAAAATAAGTCTTTCATAAAAAAATAATAGGGATGAAATGAAAAAAGGAATGAAAAAAAGCATCAAGTACGTACAGCCAAAAACATGGTCAGAATGCAATAATAAAAAAAATCGAGTTGCATGTTGGGGTCATATGACAGTGCATGTGAGATGTGATAAGTACATGCACGTGCACCGTCGATCTGTCTCCTCCTGGCAGCTTGCAGTAGTAATTAGTTAATCAACAGAGCACAAAACGACAAAAGCTAATTAAGGAAAGAAAGGGAATTGTATTCGCGCAAGCGCGAGCGCTCCGCGCCAGAGGAACCGAACGCTCGAGCGGTCGAACGCCACCCAGGGAATCTGATTTGAAGACGCGCAAAGACTCCCGTGCAAGCGATGAGATTCACCTTCTTACCCCTGAATCCCGGTGTTCCCCGCAGACATGATCGATGGAGGATGAAAACAAAAATTAACTCTATGGCATAGAGTATAGACCGAAGCAGCAGGTGAAGTACAAGAATTTTGACATTACTATCGCCCTGCTGCCTGCATCATGGAATCCTCCAAGTGATCTACAGTACTATTTCCATGTACGGTCGATCGACTGTGATCCTTGTTGTCTCCGTTCAATTTCTATATTTACTGCTGATTTGTTTCCAAAAAAAACTTACTGCTGATGGGCACTCGTGTGACTCCAGGACGGCGTTCCGCGCGATGTCATGTGTACCTCCCTGAAAACTGCATCCGCCGTACACCTGCTGCACGGCATGTCCGTGTAATGAGTCCGTCCGAAATCAAGTTTCAGTAGCGTGCTTCCGTTTTTCAGTTTCAGCAATGAAACGTGTTGCCATTTCCCTGACGAACTGGTAGGAAAACTGCATCAATCGCTGCATGGGATACCTACAGCGACAGCGATGCTTCTTAATTTACCAGGTTTCGTTCAATGCATGCATGCACGCCGCGAATGGTTCGATCGATTAGATCTTTTCGAGGGATACGACGATGTTGCATTGATGTATTCCAGCGGCTATTGAGGTTGATATACAGGGTGTCACTGTCACTCACTATATGAAACGGCATAAGTGCTGACGGCCATCTTTTTGCCGACCGCTAAATATCAGGACCATCGGCGCAGGGACCGTTCTAGCTAGGACAATAGGCAAGCCGTCAAGATAGGAAAACCATCGTCACATGAAGCCCTATGCCCATAGCTTGTTTTCTATTTTCCATTTTACTACATCAATATTAGAAAAATCATAATTAAATAATTATAATTCAAGAAAATACAAATAAAAAATCAAAATTTGCAGAAAAATAAGATCTATCTTGAAAAAATATCAAACTTGGAATATAGCAAATATCTAAACGGTCAAACGGCTAGTTTGGAGTCCATTCCGTTTGATAGAGCTAGTAAAAGTAGGTCCAGAGCATAATGTGTTATAGAATAAAGAACCACCACATAGAAATTACATATATGACCATAATTATGTTGGGCAGCTCATATGGTACTAAGAACTATGAAAAATATTAGAGAATTAGATCAATCTACTACCACAAATCCGTAGTCCAGAGGTGGAATACTCCCCCTTGATCCAATAGCTGCTTCGACGGAGTTTCCCCCTCCGATCTTTCCGGGCGCAGCCTCTGTTTTTGTGTTTCTGCGGCGCTCCCTCAAGAGAACCCTGGGGGTCATATATATGTATAGTGGTTTTTAGGTCAAAAGAAGTCGGTTCGCGAAAGAATCAAATTAATCGGACGATCGACAATGAAACGGAGGTGGGTCGCACGCCCTCCGTGTTGGGCGCGCCACATAACCTCTTTTGGGCCTCCAAGCCCTCCAGGTCTAGTCCAAGCGCCCATACTGCTTCTCTTGATAAAAAATGATGTCTCTGAAATCCTAGCTCAGTTTGACTCCGTATAGATCTCTGAAAGTGAAAAATACATAAAACAGGTTTCCTGTTCTGCAGAGTTATAATCCAAATAAAGGGGATCATTGTTAAGTCCCATAAAACATTATAATACATGCAAATAATGACATCATATATGTTGCAAATATGGGATTATGTGTTAATAAAGTACAAAGTTCATGCATGCATTTTACATGCATCTACATCCTCAAGCTTAACCTATGCGTGTCCTCGAGCATAAAGGTGATAAAACTAACATGAGTTTTGGAGTTTATTATATATTGCCTCTATATAATCATGCAAAGTATTGCAAGGTTTAGTCCATAAAGAATTACAATAAGCAATATGAACTCACAAAGTGATAACTCTCCTGAGCATGCATAATAGTAAATATCAGTGTACGCACATGAATACTAAAGCATGCTTGGATAATCCTATGGAGATTGTTTGAAAAAATTGTTGTCTTATCTTTTAGTTCTTTTGATTGTATTGACTCTTGAACACAAGAAAGTAAATAGTGAATATATGTGCTAGTCCTCCAACAAAATAAAAAGGTATAGCGAGCATAAAGTGAGATTTTGAGATATGTAATGCATCAACACTACTCATAAAGATGGGGTTTCATGCATCGCCTTGTTATAGAGATATCTATGATTCATGTGTTTGACCTCTTATAAGTAAATATTGCCTCACCCTCCTAGGTTCTAACAAGTTACTCCTCTTGCAGCTCAGCTTTAGATTGTCATAGAACTTTCACATATTGTTTTAACCAAATATCGCAATGGGGTACCTCCACGACGCCTGTAAAAAGGACCAACGGAGACTAAAAATATGTACTTTATGTAAGTCATGCATACCGGGATAACATGAACAACAGATGGTGAGGATCCTCTCTAAACTCTCTCTCATTTTTTCTCTAACTCTTTTTGTTTCTTTCTCTTTTATTTTATTTTATTTTCTTTTTCTTTCCTTTTCCACTCTCTCTCTATCTTCACTCTTCCTATTGAGGATGCTCTTTGCTGAAACGTTCACCATGATTAGGCATGGATTCTTGTTAGCCTCCTATTACTCTTCTCTAACAGCTACACATACTCTATTCCTTAGTTTGACAATCCCTTTTATTTTGCAAGAGATAACTATCAAGCAAACCCAAAACATATGACAATCAACTTAGGGTGTAGTACCCCAATAGTGCAATGCTGAAAGACATCCCCATGTCGGCATGGTTACATTTTAGCTCATTACTCATAATTAGTCAAACCCACAACATGCATAGTGGTGTTTTCCTTCCATACATTACTTTCTTATGAGCTTTAAATTACACAAAAAGGATATTTTGAAATGGTTGGAGGCATAACACACATATTATACTTGGAATAGCAAGTGCTATATAGGTAGGTATGATAAACATTTGGGTTTGAGTTGAGTTTGGAAACAAGTCTATGCTTGTGTGAGAATTTAATTTTTTCATTAGCAAGAGATCTTGAAGCCTGCAATAGTATCCATAGTTCTATTAATTCATAATAATACAATGATACTTAGAGTTAAACATCTATGTATACTAGTAAGAAGCAGCAATAAATAAGGCACATAGCAAATCATCACTCAATAAAGCATTTGAAACTAGAAATACCATGCACAAAATAAATTCTAGCTTTTAGCTGGCATTCCTCTTTTTCTTTTCATAACATGCAACTTATTTTTCTTTAAACATTCAAGGATAGGAGAGTTTAGTTCAGTATCTCTCTCATGGGCATGATAAGTGTTCAATATTATGGTCCTTTTTATTTTAGAACAAAACTAGACACAATCAAAATAAAGATGCTCTAAGTTTTCGCGAAAATTCTATCTTGCTCAAAAATAAAATTTAGAAGTGTGCAAACCAAGAGTTTAAAAATGATTCCCGACGGGTGCCTTAGGCGTCCCCAAGCTTATGGTCTTCACCTTACTTGGATTGCTCTTGGTGTGGTGTTCTTCCATTCCTCGTGAAAAAACTTCAACACAATCTTTTCTTTCCATTCTTTTCTATGGGTTGATGTTAGTGGTACAATAATAATATGCTAGGTGCAATTTTCTTAAAATATAAAATAATTCCTTTATGTAGCGGAGAGAACATAAAGTTCTACACATTCCCATAAATTCAAAAGAGTCAATAAAAATCATTTCATAATCCAAAAGAAAGGTGCAAACAAAAGAGGGCGGAATTTGTCAAGATTTTTTTTTCAGCAAAACTATTTTTTTTACCATTTAGACACGTCAGGAATTTTATCCAGCTTTTGTGCATATAGAGGATGAAAAGTGATAGATGTGAATTTATAAAATTTTAGGAGGTACCAAAAACATCAAAAAAAAAAATCATGCACTAAAAAGTGCAACATAGAAATCAACAACTCTTATTTTGTTTTGCAACTTTGTAACATTCAAATGGGTAGAAACTTAGTACTCAGGGGAGGCCGGAGGCGAGCGAATCGACGGTTGCCGGAATTCGGGTCGATGAGGTCGTCAGCGGCGATTAAGGATGCTCGACGTCGATTTCGCGGGGGAGACAAGCAAAGACGACGAGCCCAAGCTGATGAAGGGTTCGGGGTTGCTTGGGGATGGCCGGAGGCGGCGAGCCAAGGGGTAGGCGGAGGCTAGGGTTAGAGTTTCGGGATTTCACGCGATGGGAACGAAGAGATGCAGGAGAGGGAGCTTCATCGCGTTTTACACAGCCTCATGTGTTCGTCGATATTCAACATCGACGACGGATACCGTGGGACGTGTCCATCCCCGTCACGGTGTTGATCTCTGTGTGTGCGAGAGGAAGACGAAGACGATGTTCAAAATGGCCTCCTCGCGTGAGGATAAGCGAAGGGAGTTTTCGGGCTGGGCTGTTGGTGGGCTGCCACTTGGGCTGGTTACTGGGTTGCGTGGCTGGCCAGGTAAGCCCGTTTCTTCTTTCTATTTCTGTTTTGTTATTTGTGATTTAAATTCAATTCTATTTTGCAGGTTTTTGTCCTACTTGAATTCTACTAAAATTTATCAGAGATGTTATTCCCAGTAGTATTTTATAGTTGAAATATTTTATTATTATGTATATTGTTGTATTATAATATTTCTAATAAGTGTGTGGTAAGGATTATTTTCATCCTCATCTTTTGGAATTCAGATATTTTTCTAATACTTATGATTTTGTTTTTGTTTTCTTGAGCAAGGAATGATCAATAAGATGTGATCTTTGTACTTAGTTTCTTATTTTTAGAATGTTTTCTCATGGCATGATGTTGTGGGCTTAATCATTTCTAAGGGTTTGGAAAATGGTTTAGGGCTATTCTAAAGTACTATTATCATTTTCTAAAACCTTGGTTTGAAATTATTAAGGTAGATCGTATTCCTCTCATGAGATTTTTATTTATTGGAAAACAGTAGTTGGGTGCACCTACATAGGTATGGTTTGGAAGGTAGGTTGAGTTGATACCTTGATTCATGTTAGGGTTGATTAACTAATCCCTTCACTCATACTTGAGTTTAGGTATGATCTTAGCGTTTTACTTGTGGTTGCACAATTTAGGTTTGAGATATAGGTCTAGGGTTGCTTACTAGTGATCTTCATATGATTTTATGTGATGGATGATATTTGCTTATCAAACTAGGTTTTATCTTATTCTCCTATACCCCAAAGCATAATCATGGATTATCCATGATCACTTATTTCTCATTAGTTGTTTCCTTTTCACATTCTCATATTATCTTCATTTCTAGTTTTTAAGAGATTTGGTATTAGGAATCTTTATTTGATATAATGAACACTCCTTTATAATTTCAGTTTGTTATTGATGGATTCTTATCCCTTAGGGTTTAAACTTAATACTAAACTTAAGGTTCTATACTCAACACCCAGTGGTGATGATTAGGATTTACTTTTACCAAATGTACAACTAAGACGATTTGACTCTCATCCCCAATATCAAGTGTTTGCTCAAATGGCTTGAGTATACCACTTTACCTTGAGCTCTCTTATATAGGCTTGGATTACTCTTAGAGTTCATGATGAGATCACAAGATCTCCTTAGCATATGGCTTAGGTTCCACTTAGCTAGCTGAGCTCGGATTAGTTTCTTATATACTTTATAATGTCGAGGTTGTGGTTCTTGTGTTATCTCACCACTTCTTAATGAATTGTATTATATCATAGAGTTCTAAGTCAAAGGGTGGTGCTGATATCATCTGAATAGATGGATATAATTCTCCCTTAGCTAGGGTTTGGTGTATATGAGTTTGAAATAAGAACAAGTATAATCGACAAGGATTTTGTTGGTGTCCATGTCATGAGTTTAGAACTAGGTTTGAAACTATACCATGAGAATCCTGGTATAAACATTCATTTAGTTAAAGACATGAAAAAGATAAGTAAAGAATAGTTTTTCAATTATAGCTGGTTCTTTGTTCTATTCTTGAACATGTATCATTGTGTTGTGGCAAGAATACCATATTATGATCTTTTAGAAGATCAAATAATTGATCATTGCTTAAGGTGTGTGTTGTGTTGGTTTTAGTTTCATTTGATCTAACTCTTTAGAATAAATCAACTCTACGAATACATGGTTTTAGCAAGGTCACATTCAAGTTTATAGCGCTTGACTTACTGATCTACTTCAATTTCATCAAATCAAGTGAAACTTCAATATGTGTGACAAGTTTTATTTGAAATTAGCATGGAAATTCCTTTGATTTTCGGGGGGGGGGCGTGGAGGGAAAAAGGTAGGGCTTGTGTTGACGGCTTGGCCGTTAGCATAGGGGAAAAACACGGCGTCAACTCGTCGTCATGGCGGAGACTCTGTGCCGAGGCTAGGCTGAGCCTGGGTCGACGGCCTTTTTTGTGCCGACGGTGGTCATCGGCATAAACTTTCCTGTGCCGAAGGCCGTCTTCGCGGCCTGCCCTGTCCGGGACCTGTGCTGACGGCTCCGATAAAAAGCCATCAGCACCTTGATGTTTTCCTGTAGTGTCATGGCGGTAGCTGTCGATGCAAACTGCGCATACAAACAAAGCTCATCTAAATCAAGACATCACTGCGTAGACGATGGAACCAACTGCCCCCTTGATAACCAGTTGCCTTCACTGTGAAGAACGAACTCTAGATTGTCTTGCTAAGTAATGTTCTTCAGCAATTCCAGAAGATCCAGTACTCTGTCTCAAACTCCAGAAGCTCTTTAACATTTTCTTTTCCCCTGAAATGTTGTTTCATTTTTTCTTTCTCTTCGAATTAATGACGAGTACTAGTTGTACCAAGATCCATGTGTTGTACATATATTAAGATAGATCTATTTTGAACACCAAATTTCGTTCACCCCTGCAGTACTGAAGTTGTTCTGCATACTTCACGCTTGAACATCGCTGAATCTGCTCTGAACGCTCAGTTATCCTCCTAACTTTCTAATTAAGTGATCAAATGTTGGTACTAATTCAGTAAGTACTGTAGATGATCTTAATGAGAAGATTGCAACACACCGTCATAGTAACAAGTTAATCCTGTCCTTTGTTTTCTGGATCAGTCAGAGCCCATCCCATGATTCATGTGACCGATAGACTGACTGGCTGACTGGCAGAC
Organism: Lolium rigidum; assembly: GCF_022539505.1. Classification (NCBI taxonomy): domain Eukaryota; kingdom Viridiplantae; phylum Streptophyta; class Magnoliopsida; order Poales; family Poaceae; genus Lolium; species Lolium rigidum. Next base: position 282,812,808 of record NC_061509.1, read on the forward strand.
TGCAGCTGAAGTGAGGCTGCTGCAAAAATCCAACGCACATCTGAAATGCCTATCCCAACCAAAGCTCAAAACCGGCAAAGAACCACCTACAACTACACGACGTAATCCAGCGCAGCGCAGTGTACCAACCCGCACACCAGATGGGCCACAATGGAGTAAGGGCATCTCCAACCGCGCGACCCAAACGGACGCGCTGGGCCGTCCGTTTTAGGCCGTTTGGGTCGCCGGCCGGACACGCGGACACGTGTCCGTTTGGGTCGCGCGCTGCGCCCAACGCGCGGACGCATCGCATAATCCGGAAACACGAAAATAAAAGAAAAAAAGCAAATTTAAACGAAATTTGATTAAAACATATGCCCTATTTTGGGCAAATTTATACATAGCCCTATTTTGGGCAAATAACTAACAAAAGAAGCCCCTATATGGGCTTTTAAATTTAAACTAATATTAAAAACCCTCTATTAGGGTTTGGTCGGCGCGCGGTGGCCGCCGGTGCGCCGCCTAGCCCACCGTGGGCGTCGTCGGCGACGTCGTCGTCGTCCACGCCCGGACGGCGACGCGCCGGTCGTGGGCCGGAGCGCGCGGGGACTCCGGCCACGGAGACCACGAGGCCTCCTCCCACGGCGAGCGGGGGTCCGGAGCCACCCGGCGGCCGCGCCGGCGCACGGAGCGGCGCCTCCTCCCGCGAGGCGCTGCGCCGTCCGTCCGCGGCGCGGCGCCCGGCCTCCCGGCGCCGCCGCCTGTCCTCTCCCGCCGCCGCGCCCTCGGCGGCGGTCCTCGCCGGCGCGGCGCCCGGCCTCCTCCCGCCGTGCCGCCTCCTCCTCCTCCCGTACCGCCCGGCCGGCCCGGGCGTAGAGCGCCCGAGCCCTCCGCCTCCTCTACCTCCCGCCGCGCCGCCTCCCGCATCTCGGAGGTGCGAATGGCCGCATGGAGTTGCGGCCATTGCGCCTCCTCCTCCGCCGCCGAGATCGCGAGGGCGGCGCGGAGGCCCGGTCCTCCTCCGGGGACTCCGGCTCGGCTCGAGGAGGAGGCGCGGCGGTTGCGGCAATGCCGCACCGCCGCGGCGGCCTCTCCGATGTGGAGGCCGCGCCGGTATCCTCCCGATGGCCGCAACGCCGACGGACGACGGCGGCTGCCGCTCCGCCTCGTCGGTCGTTCGCTCCGGGAGCGAACCGTCGCTCGGGGCCATGGCGGCGGTTTTTGCTCGGGGAGTGGAGTGGGGACCGGAGTGGAGGGCCGGATCCCTCCGGTCCCCATTTAATAGTCTCCCCGGTCACCGACGGGTGGGCCCAAGGGAGACGAGGCGACCAGCCGCGCGGACGCGAGCGGACGGCGCGTGCCATCCGCGGCCACGCAAACCTAGCCCAGATTTGGGCCGGGTTTGCGTCGTTCCGGACGCCGTGGCCGTCCGCTTTTGCGGTGCGTCCCCGCGCTGGGCCGCGTTTTTGTTCGGCTCGACCCAAACGGACGCGCGGGCGCGGTTTGGATCGCGCGGTTGGAGATGCCCTAAATTCCTGCGACGACGACGTGATCACCGCGAGGGATGGTCACCGGCACCACTATAAATGGCGTCCGAGCGCGACATTGCAATGCATCCATTAAACAAGTTCAGTCTAGTGTGCAGTGCATGCAGAGACACACTTACGTACACACGCACATACCTGTGTGTCTGACAATGGCGTCTTCCGCCTGGCTCCCCGTGGTGGTGTGCGCGCTGCTGATGATGCAGGCGGTGCCGGCGGCGCGCGCCGCCCGCGCCTTCTTCGTGTTCGGCGACTCGCTGGTGGACAACGGCAACAACAACTACCTGGTGACCACGGCGCGCGCCGACTCGTGGCCGTACGGCATCGACACTCCCGATCACCGCGCCACGGGCCGCTTCTCCAACGGCAAGAACGTGCCAGACCTCATCAGTTGAGTGGCGTCGCCATTGCCAAGTTTTTCGTTGCTTCTTGAATGCACTTGATCGTTAACGCTACAGTTGAGCTAACTGATTGAAATGTATTGCATTGCATGCAGGCGAGTCCCTGGGGTCTGAGCCGGTGCTGCCGTACCTGAGCCCGGAGCTACACGGCGCCAAGCTGCTGGTCGGCGCCAACTTCGCCTCCGCCGGCATCGGGATCCTCAACGACACCGGCATCCAATTCGTACGACATGTCAATGCTGTCACTAACAATTAACAACCCAAATGTAGTGTATTCACTAATCAATGATTGTTCATTTGTCCATGCGTGCAGGCGAACATCATCAGGATCTCGAAGCAGCTGACCTACTTCGAGCAGTACCAGCACCGCCTCGCCAAGCTCATCGGCCCCGACCAGGCGGCGCGCGTCGTGGCCGGCGCTCTGACGCTCATCACCCTGGGCGGCAACGACTTCGTGAACAACTACTACCTGGTGCGCTCCCGGGAGTTCTCCCTCCCCGATTACATCAAGTACATCCTGTCCGAGTACAAGCAGGTGCTCCGCCGCATCCACGGCCTGGGCGCGCGCCGCATCCTGGTCACCGGCGTCGGCCCCATCGGCTGCGTGCCCGCCGAGCTGGCCCTGCACAGCCTCGACGGCCGCTGCGACCCGGAGCTGCAGCGCGCGTCCGAGGCCTACAACCCGCAGCTGGAGACCATGCTCGCCGAGCTCAACGCCGAGGTCGGCAACGGCGCCGGAGGGAACGGGCCGGTGTACGTCGGGGTGAACACCAGGCGGATGCACGCCGACTTCATCGACGACCCGCGCGCGCACGGCTTCGTCACGGCCAGTGTGGCTTGCTGCGGGCAGGGACCCTACAACGGGATCGGGATCTGCACCATGGCCTCCAGCTTGTGCGCCGACAGGGACCAGTACGTGTTCTGGGACGCCTTCCACCCCACGGAGCGCGCCAACAGGCTCATCGCGCAGCAGTACGTCTCCGGCACCACCGACTACATCTCCCCCATGAACCTCTCCACCATCATCAAGCTCGACCGCCACCTCCACGACTGATAATCCATCCCATCTCATCTGCTCGATTAGCCGAGTGTTTGCTTCATGCTTTCATATATAGCCTTGATTTTGTCACCAAGAAAGTAGTGGTACGTGTTTGTCCAAACACGCACGAGTATGTATTACTAGTAGTCTTTTTTTTTTCTTCCTACAATTCATAGTGTAAGCATAAAGGTTTCTAGCTAGTTTGTACTACGTGTTCAGCTAGCAGACATTGTAAGTTGCGAGTGAGGTGGTTCATGTATGTGTCGTGTGTATGTACGGGCGTGTGGGTCATAATATTGAATCATGCATGATGCATGCAAGGTTACGAGTTCCGGAGTTCGCATTCAAATTCTCATGTTCTCCCTCTGTTACAATATCTTTTGATATTTTCAAGTTCCACCAATTCTTAATCCTTCTCAGTCAGGTGTCGTGGTCGAATCTGAATGGCAACACACGTTGCAACTAACAAATAATACGAATCTCTTTAAGTTACAACCCATGTTACAACTTTTTCTTTTAAAACGGAAGCAAAAGCTTTACCACATCTATTAATTAAGCAGAAAGTGCCAAGTTTTTAAGAGAAAATCGGGCAAAAATCTACAGAGACCGGTCCAAGCCCACACCCACCCACACAACGCCGTGAAGGGCACACCGAGCCACCCTGACTACCCACAGAAGCTACACAAACGCGAAGTTCGAATTGGCCTATGCTAAACAGATGGCTCCCCAAGAAGAGGCCGGCAGCTCCGATTCTGGCGACGAGTCCCGGAGAGGAGATGTGCAAGACCTGCGTCGAAAAGGCCCTACCCCGCCGGACCGCCCCTCGAAGGTCATCATACACCACCCAAAGGTAGCTTCGACTTCATAGCAGGAGGAGACCAACTTGAAGATATTCGGACCCACCGGAACGGAGCCAACTAACACAGGCTTGCAGCAACCAAACCTTTCTCATCACCATTGTCGTTGCCCCTGTTGACGTCAGAAACCCCCTGGCGGGCAGAGACGGGCAACACGGTAGAGCCGGGAACAACTAGGGCTGCGGCTGGCCCCAGTCCCTCAGAGCGACGGCCCGCAAAGCCTCCTGGTCGCACGTCCGATGTTTATCACAAGGGCGTGCCACCCGACCTATACCAGTCGGGAAGGTGTGGATGATGCCTCGCTTAGTTTCTGCATGGCATACACGTAAACATTAAATACGAGCCTCGATCGGCTCTCGAGGTTATCCTGTGAATCGGCTCAAGAGCCGATCCACTCCATGATCCGGACGGGGTGTCCGAATATATGGTGGTCTCGCTTGATCAAGGTAAAGCTAATGAGATCTACGACGATTTAGGGTTTTCACCGCATAATCGGATCATCCTACTCACGATTGGGCCTCGCGCTCGCGCACGGTGACCGTAAGCCGATCCTAGACAGGGCCTAAAAACCAACACGAGGTTGATCCCCGGAACATCCTTTCTAGGGCTAGCAAACGCCACCCTACACGCCGCTGGATCCTCCAACCCTTTGTAAGGCCTAACTATTGCGGATGTTAAACTAATCCTTGATGAAACAAGGAGCAACCGTAACGGATCAGATCTACTAAACTATGATCAAGCGGGGTGCCGCCCTACACCTAAGATAGGTGTAAGGGCGGCTAGACATGCAAGGGTTGCACTACGACAGCATGTAATATGAAGAACAATGCTAACCCTAACATATCTAAGATAACTACGTTGCTCGCCATCAAAAAGGCTTCGATACGAGCAACGCATGAACAACGTGGGCAGGCTTGTGCTTGCCTAGATCGCAAGATGCGATCTAGGCAGCATGGTGCTACCGGTAGAAACCCTCGAGACGAAGGAGTTGGCGATGCGCCGAGATTTGTTTGTGGTTGAACGTTGGTTGTTGTTTATTCCATAAACCCTAGATACATATTTATAGTCCAGCGGACTTTCTAACGTGGGAGATCCCCACCGTGTACGAGACAAACTCTAACTTTTAATCTAGATACAATCTACTGTAATTAAAGATACACGGGCACTCCAGCCCAAATTCTCCGCGCAAGGCCGCTTCAGAGATCTTCCACGTGTAATCTTCCAAGCCCATCCTGATCGCGGCCCACCTCCTGATTTGGCCAAAATCTGGTGATAACACATGCCCCCCTGGTTTTGGAAATGACGTTTCCAAAATCATTATGCTCTCTTTCGTTGGGTCATGTCGTGGCAGAGCAGAACCGTCGCAGTAAGTTTCATCATGACGACTTGTCTTCCCAACTTCTCTGCACGATTTGACAGTTTTTTGGCACCACCTCCTCGAAAACTGTTCGAACATTAAATCCCCACTTCTTTTATTTAACCGTACCGAACAGTTCTCCTCCTCATCATCTCCGCATTAGCACTCCAAAAGCCCTTCTACGCACCATGTCTTCTTCTTCCTCCACCTCATCGGAACTCTCCCTTGGGTCCTCCTCCTCCCGCGAGACGCCGCCGGACATTCGCGCACCGGAAAAATGGGACCTCGAAGACCATGCCTCCTCCATCTGGTCCGAGGAAGACAAGTCCTTGACCAGTGGGGAGAGCGACCTCCGCTTCCTCGCTAACGGGGAATCGGAGGAGGAGAGCGATGACGATCGCTTCTCCTGGGATGACTTCACCACCTCCGAGGAGGTGAAGGAGGAGGAAGAGGAGGAGGACGACGACGACAGCTTCCCCGACGAGCCGCCGGCCAAGCGCCATTGCCCCTGGCCGGGGAATCTGAGTGACTTCGACAGCGACGACGACGACGACGACGAGGAAGACGAGGACAACGAAGGTCCTGCCGGCGGCGGCCGGGAGCGAGCGACGACGAGCCGGCCGGGAGCAGCGCCGACGGCGGCGATGACGGCGACGGCGAGGGCGAGCAACGGCCCGTGAGATAGGGCCCTTAGCATAGGATCGGTAGCGGTAGATGGGGCAATGTATCCCCTTAGTACTCCCTTTTGAGAGCAATCAGCTCTTCTGTGTAAGAAATCTGGTTTATCAATGAAGAAATTCCCCAATTTGATTTTGCCGATTTCCCTTAGGATAATATAGCCGATTGTCCTTCGTGCTGATTCTGCCGATTGTCAATTTGGTCAAAGCCCAGTGAGCCGACGGCAGCGCATCGGTCCCTCTCGATAAATTTCGAGATAGATCATCCGGACCCAAACTCCCGGTCAAACAAGGCCAAGCCATAATCGCGCAAATCCTAGGACTTGTAAATGCGGATCTCACGGGATGGCATGTTAAACTTAGCGGCGAAACCCCCGAAATAATGTCCGGTCTCCTTATTATCTTTAAATTTCAGACATTCTTCTGCCGCATTATCCTCTCCAAATTCCGCTCACTCAGCTCCAGCAGTTTCCTTCGCAATAATTCACCATCTTTCAAACGAGCTGTGATGAAGAGTGAGCCGATTTCGACAAAATCGGCTAAACCTTGAGGGCGAGCTGCCCCCGAGTCTCGGCCAAGGCGAGGATAAACAATGGACCAGCCTAATGGACCATCACCGGCTTCCCAAGCTGTGGTGCCGCATCAGCCGATTCCAACAAATCGGTTTCCCGGATCATCGACATTTCGGGGCGGGCTCGATCACGTCCAAGAGAGTTATCTGCGGGGCCACCGGCCGATCACCTTTCTTCCGTTGGCAGTCGATACGGTGGATGATTACCCACAGCTCCATGGACAAGGCTGACTTGCATGCCATCATTCCTCTGATAGTACTGCTGAACTGGCAACCTGGCAACTTTGCGCACTTGTACTAAGGTCGATGACCGTGCATCGGCTCTGCATCACGAAACACCTCAAAAGGGATCATTAAACCTGATTATGAATCTAACCAGCCCATCTACCAGTCGGCAATCCGGCTTCGAGGCAAGTGTCTACGACGAGCCCCGGGCTTGTCGCCGAATCGGCCGGCATGCTCGAAAGCGATAATTTTGCAATATCAGCCCCATTCTTCGGACAAGTTGTGATGCGAGCCGGCCGATTCCAACAAAATCGGCTTCCTGTAGCAAAGGATCCTTCGGGGTAAGCTGCCCCCCGAGCTTCAGTCGGGGCGAGAATAGCAGTGAGCCGACCACGTCGGTCATCCTCGGTTTCCAACTCGTAATGCAGCATCAGCCGATTCCAACAAAAATCGGTTCTTTAGAGCGAAGAAATTTCAGGGCGAGCTGCCCCCCGAGCTTCTCTTAGCACCGGCGATCAGATCGGCTCATCGTCTTTGGCGAGGCTGAAACAACTTCCGGTGAGGATGTTTTTGCATTTCGATGCCCTCAAAACTGCGGGCGTAACACCCCTGGAAGTGGTAGTCTACCAAGTCACCACCTTGGTCAAAACGTTACGACCGATTGCTTCGTCATCGTACTGTTCTCCCGGTCTTAGAATGAAGACTTGCCAACGGGATTCGGGGTCCTCGAGAAGATCCCTTCACTCCATTGATCCTTAAGTCGATGTCTGCACGTCGGCTGTGCTTAAAATTTGCGAATTTTTTGGCCGATTTATCGTATCGGCCCCCATATTTCCATACCCATCACCAAAGGATGAGACACTTCTACCGCATATCCTCGTGTTTTATCCACCAGGTGCCCCCGAGCCGATTCCGTCAAGAGAATTGATGGTATCGGCTCTGTTGGATAACATGTTGAACCCAGGCAGAATGGATGGTGAGGATAATTTCGGCCGATTGCTGGAATCGGCCTTCACGTTGTTTGCTCGGTGAAGGTTTTGTGATGTCCCTTCATGGACTTTTTTGGGGCCGATCACAAAGATCAGCCTCGCCACGTTTGTTCATCGACGTTTGCTTTGTTACACAGTCAGGCCTGTGGATAAAACCAGCCTAACCCCGTTCTTTGTCACGTCGATGCGCTCGCGATCGTCCAAATTGATGCCCGAGAGTGGCTCTTGGCCCGATGTCTCCCAAACGTCCATGCCGACTGTTGAAACTTCGACCGAATCATCTGCGTGGACGACTTCTACTTCATCTCCATCCCACCGTATCGGGCATTGGTGCATCGTGGATGGAATGCAACGATTGGCGTGGATCCAATCTCTCCCTAGTAGGACAGCGTAGGTACTCTTGCTTGTCGACGATAAAGAACGTCGTAGGGACAGTTTTCCTTCCTACGGTCAGATCCACATTCAGAACACCTTGTGCGTCGGATGCTTGGCCGTTGAAATCGCTCGGTGTTACGTTGGTCTTGATCAGATCCGAGCTGGAGCGTCCCAACCGACGTAGCATGGAGTATGGCATAATGTTGATCGCCGCTCCGGTGTCCACCAACATCTTGTTGACGAGGCTGCCCATTGATGTATCCTCGCAAGTACATGGCCTTCGGATGCTCGTAACTTCTTTCTTTTGGCTTCTCAAAGATGACCGGCCGTGGGCCGCAGATCTAATTGCGCCACGGGTGCTTCATATAATCTTGGAGCGCTAAACTCCGTTGGAAGAATGAAGACCATATTTGTGCCGGCCGATGTATCATCATCGGCTTTCCTCTGCTAGGGCGCCACTCTTTTCTTTGTGGCCGACCTTCTTCGTCCGGGGTTCGCCGAATTTTGGCGGCCGGATCAGGCCGTGCCTTCCTTAGCGTGTGCGGGTACAATCTTTCAGCTTCTTCCAACCCACGCGAGACGCTGAACCCTTCGCTTCGGGAACGGCTGAGCCCATCGGGGCACCACCCGGGCCGATGATATTTGTCTTCTTCATCATCGTCCTCTAGTTCCTCGAGATCTTCCACCCGAGCGGACTCGGCATGCTTGTTCCGAGGCGGGAGAGGCCCTAGACGCTTGAACACGGACACGTTAGCGGCATCCTTCTTCCTTTGTTTGCATTCGGGCAGTTCTCGATTGTTGGCAATCGGCTCATTCCCGAGTCCCGACGACTGCTTGAAGAACGGACAGTCCCAGTGCCGATCCATGTCATCATGTCCCTTCGATCTTCCTTCGGCGTGACGATTGTACCCGCCGCTGTTTCTATCATGCTGACGGTACCTCCTGTCCTCTGCATCGGATCGACAATTTCTCTCATCATCTACGTCGTAGCGCCGAAGTCGGTCGTACTGCTGCTCATATTTGTTGAGGAGATGCTCGGAGAGTGGACGTTGATACCGCACGCTTCTCGCTTCCTCCTCTCGCTGTGTACCGTCTGTCATCATCTTGGGGCCGGTCGCATGGATCGGCCTCCTCTTTATCCTTGCCACGGGAGTGGCTGCTTTCGCTTCATCTTTGCCATGGCGGCTTGCAAACCCTGCCATGTTGACGCCAAAGGAGAACTCGGCTGGCATATGGAGTGGCTGAGATCCACCATGTTGTCGCCAGGCAACAAACGTGTGTTACCATGCGCACGGGCCTTCTCAAAGGAGCCGATGAGTTCGGCTTCGAGGGTTGCCTTGATCTCGTGATGTTTCTTCTTGAGCTCATCAGGCAGATCCTCGTACTTGACCGGAGTGCCTTCCGCCATCTCGGATGTAGATGGCGATGTTGT
>NC_061509.1:282822353-282859587 GCF_022539505.1 Lolium rigidum
TTTGAGAGGCGGCGGGATCGAAAGAAAAAGGCAAGTGACCAAATTTGAGGTGCCAAAAAAACTCCAAGAAAAGAAAGTTTTATAGTGCATAGAGGATGACATGCGGGTCCCGAGTTAGCAGCAGCGGTATCACCGTTTGAGAGGCGGCAGGGGATCGAAAGAAAAAGGCAAGTGACCAAATTTGAGGTGCCAAAAAAAACTCCAAGAAAAGAAAGTTGATTGCACATAGAGGATGACATGCGGGTCCCATTTAGTAGCAGCGGTCTCAACGTTTCCAAGGCGGCAAGGGATCAAAAGAAAAAGGAAGTAGCCAGAAATCAGGGGGTCAAAAAAATCCAAGAATAGAAAGAATTTTGGTTCATAGAGGATGACATGCGGGACCCATGATCCTGCATCGTAAACGGCTCGATCGGAGAACGTTGAACGAGATGGCGCGATCGAGAAAAACAATGCCAGAGAGGCTGCCATCTGGGCCCTACATCTCTCGGCGGTGCGGATTTGCGTTGACTCGGCCGGCGAACCCGAGAATTCGCGATGCACCACGTCCCGGGCCACCATACGCGACGTTTTGGCCGCTTTCGTCGGGCTAGGTGGCCTCAAAAACGAGAAAAAAAAGTTTTGACATGCACCACGGAGGGACCAAAATCGTCGGCCATGGTACACCAGCAACCACGGCGCGACTTCAACTTCGTCGGCCATGGCAACTTTTCTTGTAGTGTTATATGCATATAGTGCCACATATAGATTCATGCCTTTGAGTGATTTTATTTTGTGCAATTGCCATGATGAGTGTTAGTATGAGTAACCATTGCTATGTCAACCCTAATCAAGATCATCAAACCCTAATTTGAGGGGAATTGGAGAAAATGGGAAAAACCCATTTTTCACTTACATACACAATATGCAAAAATGCAAATCCTCAACCAAGGCCATAATTGCTTGCTCCCTTGCTTCTAAAATACTTAAATATGATAAACTAACCCAATTGCATCATTGGATCAAGAATCAAACACAAGAAATTCGAAATTCTCACATACATATGATAATGGTCACTTGTCACAAAAATATTTTCTTCACTACTTTACCCCTCTGGTTTTCTCATTTCTTGAACTAAACTTGGTCAACCAAAGCCATGTCATCCAAGACCATGTCAAGGTGAGTAACTTTGATGTTGACCACCATGGCTGGAGTTGACTAAGTTGACCAGAATAAAAGAGACAAGTAGGGATGCTGAAATAAAGTGAAGATCATGTCACTTTTGACATTTTGCAAATCAATTCCAAAATGAGTACCACCACCACCAATACTTCACTCTAATTATATAAATGAGATTCACCAAAAATAACTTCAAAATTCAAATAAAAACTTCATGCGGCCATTGTGTCGAACAGGTGGCAGGCATGAATTCAGATTTGAGCTACACCCTTTTATCCACCGGTTTCTTCACTAAACCCCTTTAATCCTTGATCATTGCACTCTCTTACAACCCCTGCTTCACCCTAGTACATGCCCTGGTCGATTAAAGTGAGAGGAGGATGAAGAGAAACCCTAAAACAATGCCATGTCATGTACCCCGGCCACCTTTGGGCATCCCTCTCTCTGGCCTCCCTCTCAACTCTTCCTCTTGTCTTCGAGCATCTCTGCAGCACAAGGATCACGCCAGTACCGCTCGATCGATCGCCAACGCACCCCATTGGCCGGAACGCCGCGTCCAAAACCATGCCGGTACACGCCCGTGCACGCGCTCACCGCGCACTGGCCGCGCCAGGACGCCACGCACTCGAGCGCGACCGTCCTCCTCCTGCATCCCTACCAGCACGTTGAGCAGCTACACCTCGCCCTCTAGCCGCTAGACATGCTCAAGCACGCGCAGAAGCCTTGTCACCGTCGTCCTCGCCGGCGAGGTACCGCGGGTACCGTGATGATCATCACACACGCCCGAGCCATCTAGTCGTCCTCTCGCCGCGCCAGCTAGTCCTCGAGCATCGCCAGGACGACGCCTACAAGATTCTGTCCTCACCTTGCCCTTTCGATCGACGGAGAGGCAACGCCGTCGACGCGCCCTCGCAGCACCTCCCGGCCACCATCGCCCGCTATAAATAGAGCTCCTCAGCCCACAACTCCTTCACACCATCTGCTCCTCTCCCTTCGCTGAACACTCTCCCCACCTCAATTTAGCACCACCTTGCCGGAGCAGCCGCAATTGGAAGCTGAGGTCCGCCGGAGCCCGCGGAAGCCCTGCCTCGATTGGAGCCTCCCCGAGCGCTGCCGCTGCACCCAGGACTTCCTCATCTACTACACCTTCTCCACGCACACTGCCAGACTCCTGCAACGGCCTGGTAGGCTCTCCCACCCCCTACTGCCGCCGCCGCACCGTCGGGTTCTCGTCGGAGACGACGACGAACCACGGCCCTCCGATCCCCTTCTAATCCAACGTCTCCCATTGATCGGTACCGCTTCGGCGTTTAAAGGCCACTGACATGCGGGACCCCCTGTCAGGCAGCCCGCGCGGCACTGGACCGTGGCTGGGCTGGCCTTGGGCCGTGTTTGAATCTTTGAGCCCACCTAGTTTTCCCGCGTGGCCCAGTTAACTCAAAATTCGTTTAATTCGTTTAAATACAAATGCTTACTGATGTCAACTTCAAAATTGAATAGTTTGAAATCTACCAAACCAAATCTAGCAAACTTTATACCGTTGGAAAGCCAATGAAATTATCTAGCTCATGCCACTGGTCCCACCTCCAATTTCGAAGTAGATTTAATCTGATAAAAAGAACAAGACAGAGACTTTTGAACATTCAAACTTTATTTAAAATTCAACCATAATAGATTTTGAATTGATTCCAACTCTAATAAATCACAAATGATGTCCTCTAATTGATTATGCAATAATATAGACATGTTATTTGTATGATCATGGACTAGATCAAATAAAATAGCTATGTAGTCAATTCTAGAACAATTCAACTTGGAATTCAAATTTAACAAATACTATGAGAGCTACTCTCTCATTTAAATCTTGATACTAAGTGATATAACCAGGGGGAATGACTTAGGCTAATGAACCCTTGAGGATTATTACTTAGAGATTTTAATTCATTTAAATGTTAAGTTTTAAAACTATGTGAAGTGTAGCACTTCAATTAAATTATACTCACATATAATAGATATGAAATGTTGACTTTGGGTCAACCTATATTTCATACCTTATTATTATATGAAGAGATTAAATCTTAATAAGATGTACTGAGAAGAAATGAATTTCTCTAAGGATCTACATACCAAATTTAAGAAATAGGAATAATGAGAGGAAATTATTTTCTCCTAAATAAGAATTCATCAAATAACTCACCATGCCATGTTTGATTGATAATAGGACTAGAGTGTGAACTCTTTTGAGTGTTTCAAGTTTAGTATGTGAGTTGGTTTAGTATTTATACCTCGTATTCGTATATAGACGCTAGTAACGAGGAATACCAAGAGGAGGAGGGCTACTCTCAGGAAGAAGAAGAGAACTTCGATAACTACTCAGCTCAAGGCAAGCTAACCCTTGCTAAACACAAGTGCTTAGCTCTACAAGAGCAAAGGCACCATCACACTTTACTTTTATGTATTACCTATCCCATGTTTTTACTTACACTTACCTTTGCTTATTTATTTCAAAGTACTTTTTGATTTATGATTCACTTGGTCTAGAATAGAACAATACTTGGAATAGATTAGCACAACTCAAGCTAGATAGCACCCCTCATATAGTTGCTAGTGCTAATCAATTAAAATTGACTACTCTAGATGGGAACATGGTGAAGTAAAATGACTTTAAAAGAAAGTAAAGTGAAGGTGGATGTGAACAAGAGAAGATGGTGATTTTTGATAAAATTGATGATTGGGTTTGAATGCGATACCCTTCCAATTATACAAGTACCCCCACAATACCTGATTATGGGTAGGGCTTAACTAGAAACTTGTGTATTTTAGTATGGGTTCCCTCTAAACAAACATCATAGGGGTTACGCCGAGGCTGCCTCCGTTAAGTGTGGAATGATGTTAATATGAGGTGAATGTACGGCCCAAGCCCTGTGCGGTTCCGGGTTGATCTGCGGTTTTCACCGGGAGGCCAAGCTCATGGGGAGAGGTGCTCATACTAGCATATATAAGTGAAAGGTTATGGTTGATGATCCGCGTACTGTGTTACGATGATTTGGGGTTATCCTCGACGGATGTAATCAAAAGTTGTGGCACAAGAGTACAACCTCTGCAGAGTGTTAAACCTATTCGAATAGCCGTGTCCACGGTTACGGACGATTGGAAAGGCCATACTATCTCCGTTATCATTAAAAATGTTTTGATCCTAGAAATGAATGATGAATTGAAAGGTGATATTATGGTGAACCATAATGAGTTGTGGGAATGACACTAATGTTCCCACTTGAGTTAGTCTAGCACATGATAAGGCTTTATTAAATGTTTACTAAACTAAAACTTGGCTTTATGCAAATAAACCTAGAGCTTAGCACCCCTTACGACACTTAATATGTTTTACCTTAGTATTAGTTTGCGAGTACTTTAAAGTACTCATGGCTTTGCCCTGGCTATTCAAATGCCAGACTTTGAAGAGGAGCAACAGTATCAGGATGATGGACAACAGGACGTCTATGATAACTAGGATCGTCTTCTAACGTCAAGCGTTGCCTGTGGAATAGATAGTCCACTACTACTACGCTTCCGCTACTTATTTGTGATGTTGAACAATCTATTTGTGTAATATTGGATCATGTGATCCCTTGTTGTAAGACTCTATGTGTTGTAATAAATGATGACTCTGAACTACTTACTATTATGTCTCGCAAAAACAATCTTCCTGGGATTGCGATGTATGATGTAATAGGGCATCCGGACTTAAAAATTCGGGTGTTGACATTGCCGCACCGCCTTCTGGGGCTACCGCCCCGACTCACTACCACCTACGCGAGGCCGCCGCCTCAACATCCTCCATCGCAGACGACAAGGCAACACAACCCGGCAAAAAAACCACCATCACCGACTGAAGGTCATGCACTCCAAAGACGATGCCTCCAAAAAGGTAAGCGACGAGACCGCCGCCGTCGCCCGCTCCGGCCAATGCAAGAGCTTGGGTTTTCACCCGGAGAGCACGAAACCTTGAAGGCACGTAGGAGCTCCACGACGATGCCTTCAAGAAGGGGAACGACGCCCCGGGGTGTCACCATCGTCGGGACCGACCAAGTCGGGCAGAGCTTTCACTTGGAGCAAGCACCCTCCCGCTGAGGTCTCCTTCACCGGTAGGGCAGCCTTAGGCCATCCAGCATGCCATCACCGTCGTCCACCTCGCCGATCAACACGCCGCCGCTGCCCGGGGCCTACGCCCCGGCTCCACACCAGCACCCAGCCGTTGCAGCAACCTGCAGCACCTCCACACCCAGGGGCCCCGTGACGCCTAGGCCACCCGTGCCCAGAGCCGTCCCACACGGCCCAGATCCGGCCCGACTGCGCCCCACCACTCATGGCGACGCTGCGCCCTGCCGCCCCCGCACGACCTCCAGGCACTGCACGCATCCAGCAGCGCCGCCACGCCCGCCGCACGCTGATGCGCCCACCACACCGCCCCACGCCCGAGCGAGCGAGCTCCCTCTCGCCAGGGGACCCGGGAGGGGAAGAAGCCGCCCCGCTGCCACCTTCCCCGGGGTGCGCACGGCTTTGCCGGGGCCCCTCCAGCAGCGGCGAAGCAACAGAGAGATGTAGTGAGGACTTAGAGGTGGCGGTGGCTAGGGTTTCCCCTTGTTGCCAGAGGAGGGCGTAGCGGGTTGGAGGGGCAAGAAGTTTTGTTGCCATAAAGTAGATTCAGTACTTCACTTTTTTCATGTTACAACTCATGACTAACATGAATCACGAAGTAACCCAACAGTTTGGAGCACTTTGTCAGCTACAACATATGTTACAAGAAGCATTACAATAGTGGAGACTTTTTGTTCTCTCGGTTGCAATATCATGTACAACTAGAAAATTTGAGTTGCGACCCAATACTATCAGAATCATGGTCCAAACTTGCTGGAATTTTGCCTTGGGACTTAGCCCATGTTCCCATACAAATTCTGAAATTCTCTTGGCCCATGTGGGAATGGCAAGGAGTGGGACTACTCTCATTGCTAGTTGGGAGAGAGCTGGAGTGGTATATAAGGTGGGTTGTTCTAGTCCTAGTAAGTGAGTGAGAAGAGAGAGAGCCCTCGCGAACTCCTCCTCCTCCGCCGCCCGCCTCGACTCGTCACGCACGTCACGACGCGCCGTAGGTTGCGGAAATCTCGCCGAGCCGAGCTTATCTTTTTGCTGTTTGGGAAATTAATTGTGTAATCAATTACGAGTCATTAACGGACGTTAACACAGCCATTTTCGTTCCGGTTTTTCTGGATCGTGGACTCGTTCGTGGTCTGCGTCCCACGACCTTCCCGAACCGCACTATATAAGCGCGGACGCAAATCCTAGCCTGCACGAAACACCATATGCGACCGCCTCTTTCCAGTTCATTGCGCCACCGCCTTCGTCTTCCTCATCCCGTCCTTCGGCGTGCACCGAGAGGCGGGACAGTAGGCCTCCGAAACCCTACCTCTCGTAGACCTGTACGGGTGAGGGGTAATCAGGTTTTTGGGGAGCGCTTACGCGCGACTACTGCCAACACGACGTCGTCGGACGACGACTTCCCGAACGACGACTTCTTCCCTGACATCGGCAACCTCTTCGGCAACCTCAACATGGGCGACAACTAGGATGCTGCTGCCACCAACATCACCGATACTGCTGCTGTTGCTGCCGCCAACACTGGACGATACACGTTTCTATCATCCTCGTTTCAGATCTTACTAGAGTTTCTAGTACTACTATTTGGAGTAGATGCGATAGGTTTATCTTGTCTAGATGCTATATGTTCATCTACTTTGTTGATCTGCATGATTAGTTCATCTGCTGTTTATGTAGTCATGATTTATCAACTGTTAGTTCGGATTAATTCATATGATAATTTGCTTCTATGTTCAACAAAACTTATTATCTACTCCCTTCGTCCAAATAAGTGAACATTTAGCTTCAAACTTTATCCATAAAAGAGTATAGGTTTATCTTTCCAATGCACTTTAAATTAAGTAGTAAAAATTGTTTCTCTCTCATCGCACGCAAATCAAACCCAATAGTATTGAGCATATGTTAGTATCTTAATTTTCTATATGCACTTAGCTTATTGGAGGTGAAATAATTAAAGAGGAGAGAAATGTTAGTTTGCATCTTCCTAATACAATTTTCTCTCCTTTTTCTAATCTATTTTGAAAATCCCACACATCCACTTGTTTATAGGCGGAGGGAGTAGAAGCCTGCAAATTCAGCTAACTTTTAGTCCACCGAGAATTAGAGCATCTCCAGTCGCGTCCCCCAAACCGTCCCCCAAAGGGATTTGGGGCGCGCCGGACAAAAAAAGCGTTCCAGCCGCGTCCCCCAAAGCCCTTTTTTGTCCGGCGCGCCCCCATTCGGTGTCCGGCGTCCCGAGCCCGTCCCCGTCCCACGGGGACGCACCGGGCACGCCGGACACAACGAAATGAGAGGCGAGGAGGCGCGGGGCCGACCCGTCGGCGGCTCGGACGCTCAACCGCCACATACGTAGCGACGGTGCAGTTGACAGGAAGCGGAACCGTCGCATTGGCAAGCGCGTCGACGACGCGCCAACCCCGCCGGAATGGAGCGCCGACTCCTCGGAAGAGCAACCGCTGCTCTCTTCGACTTCTGCGCCGCCGTTCATCCGCGCTCAATAAGACCCGTACGTACGCCGTACGCACGCCACCATTCATCCAAGCCTTCATCCGACACCTCCAGCCGACGATGAGCTACATCTCCCGGCTCCCGCCCGACACCTCCAGCGAGGGAAAGCCTGCTGGCTGGCGCCATTGGTGGGAGAGAGCCAGGACGCCGAGCAGCGGCGACGATTCCCCGCCGCCAGCTGACAGCGAGGAGGAATGGCTGGGCTGGGAGGAGGAGGAAGAAGAGAGCGAGGCCGCGGCGGCGGCGGTGGCCCGTGCGAAGGCGAAGGCGGCCAAGGCGAAGGCTTCCAAGGCGAAGGCCGCCAAGGCCAAGGCCGCCAAGGCCAAGGCCAAGGCCAAGGCCAAGGCCAAGGCCAAGGCGCAGCCGACGAGCACCGGCGACGACGACGCGTCGAGCGCCGACACCGCCTCTTCGGAAGAGGTGACGAGCAGGAAGCGCCACCGCGATGACGACGACGAGGCGGGGCCATCAGCGAAGAAGAAGAAGTAGATAGTTTATATGTATTTAATTATATTTTTTCGAAGTTTTATATATAATTTGTTTATGTTCAACCGATTTGAATATTATTAAATAGTTTCTTTCTAGCCAAAAAAAATACTTTTAATGTTTGGGGGCGGCGTTTGGGGGACGCGGCTGGGGAGCGACGTCCCCCAAACGCGGCACGAACGAAACACGTCGCCCAAACGCTCGATCCGGCGCGGTTTGGGGGACGCGACTGGAGATGCTCTTAGCAAAATCGATATTTTAATGTGGATTGTGGCCACAAATTCATTTCTTCGTTTGTCAACCGGTGTACAACATCTTGCTCTGGGTTGCTTTGCAATGGTATTTAATTAAGCTAGAAAGTCTGCTACATATGGAAGAAAAATATGAGAGCATCTCCAGCTGCGTCCCCTAACGCGCCTCCCACTCCCAAGCCGCGTCCCCCAAATTTTTTCAATAGGGTTTTTGAAAATACAATTATTTATTGAACATAACATACAAATAATTATGTTTGCCAAAATTGTTTTCAAATTAAAATAAAACAATCAATAAAACAACTAAACAAATATGATAAATGAGGCCATATCAAGGCGCCGCGGTATTTCTTGATAATCCTTTGATCCTCCACATATTCTCAATGAGATCATTTTGAAGTTGCTCGTGAACATTGCTGTCACGGATCTCTGTGTGCATGGCGAGGAAATCAGCAAAATCTGCAGGCAACTCATAATCATCTTATACCAGCGCCGAAAATTATCAGCATGTGTTGCCTCATCTGCGAAGTAATCGTTATGCAGCATGGTATGCCCTCCATCCTCTGCCGGGGCTTCGACTTCTTTCACCCTCGCTTTGATCCTCCTCTTCCGCTTCTCCGTCTCGGTGTCAACCATGTCCTGGAGGGACGATGCTCACCAAATGCTCCCGGATGTCGTCGTCGAAGGCTTGCTTGTCCTCCAGCAGTCGGACAAGCATCTCGTCGTCGCTATCCATGTCTGAAGCAAAATTAATGGTTAAAATTGCGCCACGGTAGACAAGGCAACGAACATCGGCCTATCGCGCTTACCTGACAAGTCGTCGAACACCTTATGTGCGCGCAGGTGGAACGGATTTGACGCCGCGTTCTAGGACGCGCTTGCGAAGCAGCGGCGGCGAAAATGCCGGTGAGAGAGCCAGCCGCGACGACGGTGCCGACTCAGAAGAGATCAACCGTCGAAACGGCCAACAAATAGAGCGGCGGCGGAGGGGTGGGAGGCGCGGGAGGGAAGGCGCGACGGCAAATAAAATGCGCGAACCAACTATTATGGAAATAGTCGCTGACAGGTGGGAGCTCGCCTCGTTTTTCGTTGTATCCGGTATGCCTGGAGCGTCCTCTGTGTAGCGGGAACGGACTCGGGATGGGGACACCGTATACGGCCGCGTCAACAAAAGGAATCTTTGAAACGCGCGGCTAGAAACGATTTTTTATCCGACATGTTCCAAATTTTTCTCGAAATGTTCTAGGACACGGCTGGAGATGCTCTAAGCTAGATCGACAGGCAGGGCACGTCGAGCAGTATCCACTATCAGTATGGTCCTCCCTTCACAGCATGCAAACAGTGCTGCCTCTGGCTGCCCTCGTATTTAAAGCGGTTGAGTCGTTACAACAACACGACCGCGGTACGTGAAGACAATAAGCCTAATCTTGCACGACATCAGTGTGTCGGCTGTCCTCTTCGTGTAAATGGAACATTACCTTTCTTCTTGTAGTACATTTCTCATTGTCACGTCATATATATCTGACTATGAATAAGACACACACCATATTTAAAAGTTTACGTCTAAACAGAAAATATATATTCCAAGTACCTGACAAATTAAGATAAACTATTTGGGTGTGTGTGTGGAGGGGGGAGGGGGGGGGGGCGCCCCCTGCTTGGGCATAGCTTTGCCGGTGCTAATTAACATATATACACAAACATGTATTGTGCTACTTGTATCATGTAGACTTCATTTATAACACATTGATGCATTGCGTGCATAGTATCAAATTGATCAACATACACATATATGTTTAGTGGTCACTAGATTAAATTACTTCCTTCGGTTAAAAATAATTATCTAAAAATAGATGTATCTACACACTAAAACATGTCTAGATACATTTATTTTTGGACAGCTAATTCTAACCAGAGAGAGTACTAATTATGTGTCACACTATTTAGGATATATTCTTTGGGGCAACCGACTCAACTTCATGCCTATAGAGTTTGTCATGGCAGAGCCAGGGCCGGCCGGCTCTAGCCCAGGGCAAAAAGTGCGACGGCCCGGGGCCCAACTAAAACGGGGTCCCATTATTTCCGGCACAGTGCATATAGGAAAAAGTAGAAGAAAAAAAATTAGATCCATCTAGCAAACATGCAACTTAAATTGGGCCCATTTATAGAATTCGCCCTGGGGCTCTCCAAATCCTAGAGCCGGCCCTGGGCAGAGCTTATAAGAAACCCCCACACAATATGCCTAAGCTACAAGAGAAGTTGGTGAGAGCAACACCCACAACGGAAAGCTTATAAGAAACCCCCACACAATATGCCTAAGCTACAAGAGAAGTTGGTGAGAGCAACACCCACAACGGAAAGGAGATTATGACATAAGATGACATCGACACCATGACCTACCTAAAAAACAAAAAATAAACTAGCGCTACTTGTGTCACATTGAAGCTGGAATTCGTTTATAACACATTAATCCACTACTTATGTAGTATCAAATCGATCAGCACACATACTATACCGTGGGTATGGTTAGGGCATCTCCAGCGCGGGGACGCAAAACATCGGCGTGCATCCTTTTGGGTAAAAACCTGTCCCAACGCGCGGTCCCAAATGCAAACCGGACGGCCCGTGAGGTCCGGCACGACCCAAACCTCGACCAAATTTGAGGAGATTTTGGGTGGCCACGGACAGACGAGGACACAGACGGATGCTCGTTTCTGTCCTTCCACATCCGCGCATGGCCCAGTTGACAGAGAGACAAAGCCAAAACAAATCATCTCTCACCTCTGTCCCTCTCTTGCTTCTTTTCCCCATGGAGGCTCCCATGGCTACCGGCGGGAGAGCTCGCCCGCCGCACTGCCGCCGTCTCCCTCGCATGGAGGCCCCCGTCCCTCTGTGCTAGTTCTTTTTTTTAACCCCTGCCGGAGTTCGCCGCCGCCGAAACGAGCTCCGCGACGGCCGCCACTACATCGACCTCGTCGGCCTCCATGAGGAGCTCCGCCGGGGAGGAAGCCGCGCGACGGCACCAGCGCCACGCATCGGGGCAGCCTCACCTTGCAGCGCCCCTCGCTAAGAGCGCCGCGGTTGCGGCGGCCAGGCGGTCGAGCTGCCGAACGAGGGTGTCGTCCAGGGCGTCGAGGATGCGCGGCGTCCTCGGCGGCGCACGGAGCAGCGCCCGCGGCGGGGCGACAAGCAGCGGCATGGGCCGGGAGCTGTGCCCACGGCGACGGGGCCGCGCCCGCGGCTGCGCCCGTGGCTGGGCGAGGAGCAGCGCCACTTGCCGGGATCTGCGCCGATGGCGACGGGGCCGCGCCCACGGCTACGCCCGTGGCTAGGCGAGGAGCAGCGCCACTGGCCGGGATCTGCGCCGATGGCGACGGGGCCGCGCCCGCGGCGGGGCGACGAGCAGCGGCACAGGCCGGGAGATGCGCCCTGACCTCCCCGGCGGCGTCTGCTTGTCTGCGTGCTTGCCACAGAGCACGGCGAGCAGCACGCAGCTTGCCATGGGGTTCGACGACAAGGAGGGGAGCTCCTCGTCCTCCCGGCTCCACACGACGCCGCTGCTGCCGCACCACGGCGGCACCGTCGCGCGCCTGTCGTCGCAGCCCAAGACCTTCGCCAACGTCTTCCTCGCGGTGGTCGGGTCGGGCATGCTGGGCCTCCCCTACACCTTCTCCCGCACGGGCTGGGCGGCGGGCTCGATCCTGCTCCTCGCCGTCGCAGGCTGGGCGGCGGGCTGGGCGACGGCGTGGGTGAGGTGACCAGCAGCAGCTCGCGGCGGGCGAGGTGACCAGCAGCAGCTCGCGGCGGGCGAGGTGACCAGCAGCATCTCGCTGCGGGCGACGGCGTGGTCGACGACACGGGACAGGGCAGGAGGAGCTCGCCGTCGTGCGCCTCTGATGAGTAGTACTAGTAGGAGGAAAATTTGGGTCTCTTGATGCCTTGGGGAACATAAAATTAGTAGGACATCCGGGACTATCCGCCTGTTCGGGGACGACCCAAACAGCAAAAATCGAACGTCCAGATACGTTCGTTTGGGTCGCGCGGTTGGAGATGCCCTTACACCCTCACATACTACCATGCGTATGTATGCTATTTTATAACACATTAGTCATCTGTAGTTGTTTGCTTCCCCTGCTATGTCTCTTCCCAGTTTACTGTTTTCTGTGTTTGTAGTCTTTGGGAATAACGAAACCGTGGAGGTAAACTCTGTTGTGCTGTATTGCTGAGGTTGTAGTGAATTCATATGGTTTCTATAAAATGGAAATCAGGGAGAGCCCTGTTAATCTAAAAAAAATAGCCTTGATTTTGCCCAAGAAACTAGTGTTTATCCAAACACGTACGAGCAAGTATTATTAGTAGTCCTTTAATTCCTATAATTTATAGTGTTAGCATAAAGGTTCTAGCTAGTTTGTACTAGGTACTCCCCCGTCCACAAATAAGTGTACACACGGGGTTTTTAAGACAAATTATGAAATAGAGTAAAAAATACATTAGGAACATGCATCTTTCCTCTTTAATTCTTTCATCTCCAATAAGCTAAGTGCATGTAGAAAACAAGAAAAACATATGCTTAATATTATTGGGTTTGATTTTCGTGCGATGATAGAAAAGCAATTAAACTACATTAGAAAGATAAGAATACACTCTTTTGTGGACAAAGTTTTGAGCTAGTTATCCACTTATTTGTGGATGGAGGGAGTATTCAGCTAGCAGATAGTGTACGTTGTGAGGTCAGGTCATCATCATGTAGTGTCGTGCATGTACGGGTGTGTGGGTGATAACTAAGCCATGGATATGCATGCGTGGATACGAGTTCAGATTCTCAACCTATTACCGCTCTTCTTCTTGGTTCAGTTAGAGTCATTTTACGGTACATCATATATTTTTGGGTGCATACCAGCTGTGATCCAACGGCCCAGATGTTTTATGGTCTATGTAAAAATAGAAAATTCATTTTGTGAAAAGCCTTATTTTTAGCACATGGTTTTTCCTTTTTATACACGGCACACGAAAAGTTGATTTTTCATGAGACAACTTTGTGAGCTCATAGCACGTGAAGATGTATGTGCAAATTTTTTGTTTTATATATTTTGACAATTTAAATTGTTCCTAAGATGCATTTCAAAATAAATACTCCCATGCCCCAAAATGCCACTCCATGGTTAAACTTTTATTCAATTGGTTGTCGGGTAGTCCTCTTCGTGCCAAATGGCGCGAGGACGGCTAGGACCTCACCTCTATCGTACTAGTAAATATCTTATTGTCACCTTTTTTAAAGTGGTTGTATATTAATTAAGACATAATATTTTGATGACAATAATTGCAAGTTGCGACACGCAGGTGGGGACCGCACTTAGCAGAACACCTCTACTCAACTCTCTACGATTAAATTGACATAATTCATGCGCGACCTTGTTACAGGTTCTATTAATCTTTGAAATTTTCACTTGCCTATCAGGTGGCTTCTTCACCCTAAACTCATTTGCCATGATACTGACTTCAGATCTATCCATTTTTCCTTCCTGGAAAACCTCAATGATCGAAGAGCTATATGATTTGATAATCAGGTCACCTTCAGAGTTGTTTAAAGCAACTTGCATGCCATTTAGACACACAATTGCTTCAGCCACAGAGGCCGATTGACAATGGAGTATTAAGCCCCAAGCTGAACAGATCATGTTTCATGAATTATCTCTAATTACTGCGTCCCAGGAGCCAGTCTTACCTTTAGAAAGAAAGCTTGCATCAACATTGCAATTTATCCACCCTTCCTCTGGTTTTATCCAAGTGTTATTTTCATTTTTTCCTTCAGGCATGGGCCCTGTCTATGACCATTTCCATGTAAAACAATACTTTTTTCCTTTCCGATCAGCAACAACATGACCTGCAGCTGTACCTTGACCAGTAGTGAGATAGTTTTGTAAAATAACGAATCGAATTATCCACTGAAGCCAGGCCATTATCAAAGATGATATTGTTTTAATGATGCCAAGCCCTCCACTATAGGAACAACATTTTACTTCTTTGGTCATGATATAGGTTGTCCAGAAGAACCAAAACCCAGTTAGGACCAGTGTGAGTTAACTTTGATTTTGGGGGAAGCTTCCAGGGATTTTTCAGGCCTTGTCTCAAGGCTATAACTTTAGTGCAAACTACTGTAGCATGGTATCCAGTCTCCTCTTCCATCCCATGGATAGTACACATATGCATGACATTTGGAAGCTTGCGGGCTCTATTAACCTCTACAGCAATATTATTAGTAGCGAGCTTCCAAGTAAATATTTTTACCTATGGAGGCACATTTGTACTCCAAATGACTTTCCAAAGATTCCTATCACCATTTTGCCAACTGCTTGAATAGGAGGTGGTTCATTTTTCAGGTCCAGCGCAAAATTGTAAGCGATTCTGATAGTGAACATGCCATGGTTTTCAAGTGTCCAGGAAATAAAATTCTCCTCATCATTGGATGGAAGTCTAATAGTTAAGACAACATCAGCATCATAAAGATATTACGAATAACATCTTCCTTCCAGGTGTGGTCATGGTGGTTTATCAATTGAGAAACTCTTCTTAACCGTGAAATTGTTTACATAGCATATATTTTCATATTTCCCCTTGGTACCCATTTGTCTCTCCAAATACGTACTATAGCCCCATTACCAACTCTCCGCATAGCCCCTTTCTTCAAGAGCTCTAGGCCATGCATTATTCCCTGCTATCCATGGAATGTGTTCTGGATGAAAGTTGTGTCCATTAGTTCCCCCTACGGGTAGTATTTTTCTTTCAGCAATTTTTCACAAAGATTGTCAGGGAAGGCAATCAACCTCCAGGTCATCTTTGCTAGCGGAGCTTGGTTAAAAAGAAGATCTTTAAAACCCATGCCTCCTTGTCCTTTCCTTTTTGTTATTTTATCCTAGGTCATCCAGTGCGAATGTCTTCTTTCTTTATCATCACCCCATGAGAAGTCTCTAGTTAATTTCATCAAATGTTCACAAAGCCCTTCAGAGAACTTAAAAACACTCATTGGGTAAGTGGGGATGGCATGGGTAACAGATTTTATCAGAACATCCTTCGCTCCACTAGACGCATATTTTTCAGCATAGTCTGTGAACTTATTTTTTTAATTTCTCTTTAACTAGCTGAAATTTACCATCTTTTATGCGCCCTTCTAGCCCTGGCAAACCTAGGTACTTTTCCTCAGAACCTATAGTTTGGATGTCCAGAATGGAAGCCAGTACTTGGCTCCGATCCTAGGAACACTTGTTCCCAATAAGCAAGGAACATTTACCGGGGCTTAGGAGTTGTCATGTTGCCTCCTCATATTTTTTTTAAGACTACTTTGACCTTGCTTGCTTGATCTGAGTTGGCTTCAAGAAACAACAGACTATCGTCTACGAATAGTAAATGAGAAACACCGGGGCTTCGTCTACACACTTTTAGCTCTGTAATTCTTCCTTCATCAATTTCTTTCGAAGATGTCTTGGTAGGCCATCCGCAACAAATATGAAAAGATAGGGTGATAATGGGTCACCTCATATATATAGCATGTTTCAAAAACTAAATGAGGCTTGCATCACCGGAAATCCACTTTAACTCATACATGTGAATGAACCTACTGCCCAAAAGATTTATTTAAAATGTGTAAAAAATGCGGAAAAAAATATTTAAACGTACATCCGGTCATTCTATGTTACTACCTCTGTTCCATATACACCGTTTTAGCAAAATATTTTTGTGTCCTAAAATGGCTTATATTATGGAACGAGTGATAGGACACAAAGTTTCTCTAAATGGAGCATCCATTATGACCCTGTAAAAAGATATTTTTTTGTGCTCAAAGATAACTTTTCATTAGACATTTTATTTTTGTCCTTTTGTCTTTTCTCCACAAAACTTTCTGTGGGAACAAAGAGTATCCGGAAGTCATGCTGAAAATTTTCGGAAATACTTTTGTATTTACACGAATGGGTGTGTGTGACACCATCCGTTTCCTTTGGGGTTCCGATAAAAGGAGGAGAGATAAAGCTATTTTTATCTACCAAGGTGAGCATGAATCTCGAGGAATCCATTCTTGATTTTTTTAGATTTTTTTAAATTTTGCGATGCATTTTTCGTAATGAGTGCATCTAGACCTATGACACAAAATACAATGACCAATGAGGCAATATTATATGTCCCAATATCTTCTTTTCAAAAGATGTCTGAGAGTGCATCGAGAATAAACATGACAAGTCCTTTTCTGAAAAAGAATTTGAAAAAATCAAAATTTTAGAAATAATCCCAAATACACATGATGCTAAGATGTTACGAATTCTGAATAAAATAGCAACTATGAATATATAATTTATCTTGTTTTTGTATGTCACAAATCTTCATGTTTTTATACCATATTTTGTTAGTAGCGTCATATATATTTTTATATAAATTATACCTTTTCAGATGTCAAAATATTTTTTCTAAATAAAGAGGGAGCCAAACATCCATCCATATTGTTTTGTTTATTTTTCCCAAAATAATATTGGTACAAGTGCGCAAACACCTGCAGGCAATATGCCCCCATATTTTCTCACTGCAACTAGAAACGAAGGAAAATTAAGTGTTCTAGATCCAACTTGTTCCAGATGTAACCATAAATGCCAACAAGATGTTGCTAGATAATACTTGGGGCTATCGAGAATTTGTTTGGTTCTCCCAAATCTTGACAATTTTGTAATTTTTCCAATAAATCAAGATATGTGTATGTATGCAACCGCACACACAAAATTCTTAGTTGGAAGCGTGCAGCACGTAGATGAGGTTACTCATGGCTGGGAATAATTTGGATAAAAATTCCCTTTAGGTGGATACGTGAAGAACAAGGTAAAAAACTAAGATTTTGACAGCATTGCCACAAAGACACATTTGTGTATTATATAATTTCGATTTTGTATTCAATATACCCACATAGAGATATGAAAACATAAATTCATATACTCTCTCCGTCCGGTAATGCAAGGTTACATATCATCCAAAAATACATGATTGGATTCAGTTTCAAAGAACATTCCGATGATATACCTTTGGATGACTTATTATATTTTTTTCAGAAATGGGAGCCACGCCCCAGCCTCTGCATCAATAGATGCACACGGCCGTGTTTTTTATTGCAACGTACGAGTATATAATTCAATTATTACAATCATGGATCCACTAAGGTTGAAACAAAAATCAACCACAAAAAATGATAAAGATTGGACCGCTAAACATTTGCAATTCTATTGATGTGCCTCCAACCAGTAGCCTGGAAGAAGAAATACTGGACAACCATCAAGAGTCGGTTAGATCCAGCAACCACGTCTCCCCTTTGGTCCTCCGGGAGCAATAGAGTCCATTGCTGAATCCAATGCACAGCTCGTCGAATAACCTGCAAAAAATTAGTTTCCTTTTTTTTTGTTTCTTTTTTGCGGGTAGTTCCCTTTTGTTTGTTAAACACAAGATCATTTCTGCTTGTCCAAATAGCCCAACATAATGCTGACACACCCATCCGCATGTTAGCTTTATCCATTCCGATGATATACCTTTGGATGAATTATTATATTTGGTTGATTAAATTATTAGTCAGTTTGACACGAAAAACGTAGTAGCTTCTATTGATGAACGGAGGGAGCACGAGTAATAGCCAAATCATGTACTCACAAATGTAAACTTTTTCTCACTCTATGGTTAGAATTGGAATTGAGAATTTTGTGTACACTGAGTCTTGTGACCAATCACATGTTGAATTAATTATTATTATGTGACAAAAGGCAATATATTTATGGGGCACGCTTTGATTTAAGTTTTGATGAAATTTGTGTGAACACATCTGACGTTCTCAGTAGATGGAATATACAGATAGGCATCTTGTATGTTAATGTGGACATGTTGTCAGTACTATATCGACCGTGACACAACTCCGGAATGGTTGTCAAAATTTTGCGGACCATCTGGCCCTGCCGGCTGCCACTTCGTGGCTCGTGTGGCATTGTCCTAGGTCCTAGCATCTTCCGGCGTCTGCTAGCTGATGTGCTTCACGCCTTGGTTTGTCATGTAAAGAGAAACACTCTCCGTCTCCTGCCATATGTTCCTGATTTGCTCAGCTCCTCTGCCCCGGCCAGCCTATAAATACACTGTCCGTCTCCTGCCATGGATGCACAAACACCAAACCAAGCTCATCTCCATCCGCCACATAAACACAATGGAGTTGGCAACAGGGCCAGTGTTCTACAGGGGCCTGCTCCCCGTCGACGTGAAGAATGTGAAGCCGAACTCGAAGGGCATGCACAGCCTGCCCAAGCCGGTCATGGTTGTCGCCCCGACGGAGGAAGGGACGTACCCTGTCATCGTGTTCCTGCACGGCTGCAACTTGGCGAATCACTACTACGAGCAGCTCCTCAGGCATGTTGCCTCCCATGGATTCATAGCAGTGGCGCCGCAGGTAAATAGCTAGGTTTTGCTGCATCTCGGCACCACCTTCCTTCTCTTACTGCCCATTTTTCATGCAATTCAGGGATATCTATCTATTATTATATACTAAAAGCACAATACGTGGTTCTGAAATAGAGGCGCCACGTTAAACCACATCATTCTAATTATTTTGTCAGTTAGATCTAAAATTTACGGCTATGATTTCACGATTTTACGTAACATGCTCATATTATTTTAGAAGTACAAACATGTCAAATTAGTGGACCCATATTGTTATTTGTTATTTGTTATTTGTTATTTGGTAGGAAAAGCAAAATTGATTTGGTGTCTTATCTTACGCATGGACTACCACAGATATAATTAAAGCTGTCACGTCTGTTAACAAAACAAAGAAAACGTGTACTATGGTAGTTGCAAGAAAGATGGCTAGAACGTGGCCATAACGTATGCCTCCATTAGATCAAAAGAAAAGAAGCTTCGTCCGTTAAAAAAAAAACATTTGAAGAACGTGTATGGATCAAAATAAAAGAAGCTTCGTCCGTTTAAAAAAGAGATATGGACTATAACACGTGAGAAAGAGACCGACCCAACCATGTTATGAATGACATCAGCTTCATGGACAAAAAAGAAAAAATATCCTGGTATCTGTAAAAAATAAGAAAACTGCCATATATTGCAGTCTACCCATCCTATGAAATATGTCTTAGATTTGTCTCAAATTAGATATATCATGACATTATTTAGCATATTGATTATGATTTTTTCTTGGTAGGCAAAAAATACATGGTTGTAATGGTATTTCCCATAAATACCGTCTAAATATCGGCCAAGATTTGTCAAACAAATTTACTATTTTGTCAAAATTTTATGAAAATAATTGAGAAAATTATTTGAATACCGGAGAATTTCGTTCGGTATTATTTGTTTTCGATGGTAACCAGTAAAAACAGGTTTCCACCAAAATATCAAAATACCAGCTCGAAAAAATATGACCTAGATACATATAAATTTAGATAAATCTAAAACATGTTTCTGGGACAAAGGAAATACATCTCTTCTCATTTTTACAACATGGTTGATTTTCTCAATCTACTACCGTCGTGCCATTTAACTAATAATTATTGCCTCCCATCCGTGCCCACACTTCGTGCACATCTTTTAAATACCAACAAAGTATCTTTCATCTCACATGCTCTAAAAAATATGATTGTAACACATGTAGATGTGAGTGAGTTGTAGATTTACAAACTAATAAACAACTTACATTTTGTAACAAAATATTGTTAGTGAATTTCACCAAGTATATATCACATCAACCTTGGCCATAACAAGATCTTTCTTCGGCAAATATGCCAATAAAACAAACTTATTGAATATTGATAATTTAATTGGATTTTTAGAAATAGATATATGCATGATTAATTTAAACTTAGGACCATGATATATGGCAAACGTGAGAGTTCTACCACAGCGGCACGGCATGATCTAGGGTGCTCCTTTAAATCTGCATGACGGTGCTTTTCCACAAAAAAAAGAAGTTGTCACCCCTCCCACAACGAAAAATACCCTTTCAACTTACGTTCTCCGTCACACCACGGGGTAAACGCTTGCACGCTCGGCACTCCGAATATCCCAAACTTTAATACCATTGTCTTACTAAGAGGTAAAAGGATATACGAATGTGCCGATTTCTAAACTGACATGTATTTTTGCAATTAGGTAAATAAATAAGAGGAAAATTTACTTTAAGTTAAATAAAATGAAGATGTCATGCATAATATTGTCTGTGGAACAAGTGATGTCCTCGCATTGCGAGGGCCACCTTGCTAGTTACTCTTACATTGGTTGTTGCATGACGAAGGGAATACGTAAAAACTCTCTCGTACTCATCGACATCGTACTCCTATATTAATTGGTTGATGCATGACGAGGCAGTGAAACCTCAATTGCAACAGCAAAAATGAATTTAATTTTAATGGTGGGCCGCTGCCCGCTGGACAAACTAATGAATGGAACAGGTAAAAATCTGCACGTTAGCTAGGAACGAGAACGATCTACACAAACAATGTTTAAGACCGGATGAAATGGAGATACTTTTTTCACGATATATACTACTCTCATCTTCCACTCACACTAGCTTGTGCCAACAGCTCTACTGGATGACGTTCATCGAAGACGACAGTAGGGACGTAAACGCGGCAAAGCAAGTCACGAACTGGCTCGCAGCGCAGGACGGTCTCCAGTTCGTCCTCGAGAACAAGTTCAAGCTTAACAGCGTCAAGCCTGACCTGTCCAAGTTGGCTCTGGCAGGCCACAGCCGAGGTGGGCACGCAGCGTTCGCCCTAGCCCTGGGGTTGGGGAACCCCATGATCAAGCTGGCCCTCAAGTTCTCTGCCCTCATCGGCGTCGACCCGGTGGCCGGGAAAGCCACGGGCTGCCAGGTTCCACCAGAGATCCTCACGTTCAAGCCCCGCTCTCTCGACGTGGGGATGCCTGCCCTTGTCCTGGGAACCGGGAAGGGCCCGGAGCATGTTGGCGGTCCTCCCTGCGCACCGGCAGGGGTCAACCACGCCGCGTTCTACGACGAGTGCAAGCCGCCGCGCTACTACTTCGTGGCCGAGGAGTACGGACACACGGACATGCTAGATGACGACGCGCCCTACATCGTCGATAAATGCATGTGCAAGAGGAACGAGAATGGCACCAAAAACCTTGCCAGGCAGAGCATGGGAGGAGTCATGGTCGCATTCCTTAGAGCTATCCTGGAGAAAAACAATGAAGATCTTAAGGCCATACTTGATAACCCAGGGCTCTCGCCGGCCATACTGAACCCGGTTGAACATGATTTGGCATGAATGCTCAAGCCTCATGGCAAAGGGTAGTTACATCGGAAAATAACTACTTGTCCTAAATAAGCGTTAATGTGTGGATGATGTATCTGTGCTTCCTACGTGTGTTGCATACTGTAATAATCTGTTCACCAGGGAATAAAAAATAAAAATACCTATTATTATTATTCTAAAAACAAGCAGTATGATGCACTTTTTTACCATCTGGCATGCTTTATTGCAATGCCGTATGCCACGACCATTCGGATCAGAAGCTCTCTACACGATAGCAGTGACGATGACCATGATCTTGTTTTTTTTGCAAATCGGACCCAGCATTAAAAGAAACATTAAATAGTACGAAGCACCTCAACAAAAACGAAACTTACAACGAAAGCTTTGAGATGCCCTTCGTCTTCAACTCCAGACCATGTCGATGGCGCGCTGACACTGCCACTTCTCCCTGAGTCGGCCTGACGTTGTTAGTTGCGGATAGGGAATCACTGAACATGTCAAGAAGGTTGCATCCGTCCCGAGACGAAGAGGAAGGAATAACCGTCGATGAAGCTCCTTGGCAACCTAGAGATCCGTACATCCAGATGAAGCCTGATAGAACCACACCACTCCCACAATGTTCTCGATGTCACCATTGAGATGAAGAAGATGCCGGCACCACTACCTGAGTGCCGCCCCACCTAACCAAAATCCTAAAACCAGGGGAACGGAGCCCTCTCGCCGACGGGGCCCGAGATCCACCCCACATCCATGACCCAAATGCATAGAAGCGAGGCAGACCGCAGACGGTGCCAATGAGAGACGAAGAAACCGCAATCGCCTCCTGAGCGTTCTCTCGAGCGAAGGAATACGAGGTGGTTATTCATCGGATCCCAGCAAACACAATATGTAGGATTACATAAGGATGATCTTGATCATGTAGGGCAGCTCACAAGATCTATACATGAAGCACAAATTGGAGAAGACAACCATCTAGCTACTGTTATGGACCCATAATCCAGGGATGAACTACTCACGCATCACTTCAGAGGCGGGCATGGCGATGTAGATGCCTCTGGTGATGATTTCCCCCTCCGGCAGGGTGCCGGGAAGTGCTTTAGAACCCCCCGAGATGGGTTCTGCGATGGCGGCCGCGATGAAACTTTTCGTGGATGGAGGCTCGGGTCTCTAGGGTTTTACCGAGATCGTGAATAAATAGGCGGAGGGGCGATGTCGGTGGAGGTCAGGGGGCCCACACCACCCCTAGGCGCGGGGCAGGGCCAGGCCGTGCCTAGGGCAGGTGTAGCCGCCCTGCTGCCCCCTTCGACTCCCCTCTGGACTCTGTCTTCGTTACAGTAAAATATTGACTTCGGCTTTTGTTTCGTTCAATTCAGAGAAAATTTCATGTACAACTTTTCTGAAATACAAAAACAGCAGAAAACAGGAACGGTCACTGTGACATCTTATTAATAGGTTAGTGCTGGAAATGATATAAAAGTGCTACGAAGTGTAAGCAAAACATATATGAATTGATGTAAAACAAGCATGGAGCATCACAAATTATAGATACATTTGAGACGTATCAGTCAGCAACACATCATCCATCTGTTGTGAGCTTTCTTGGTCATTCTGCTGCAGGATTTCTTCATGGTCGGTTACATTTGCTGCCTTTGACCTCGTGACTCGAGTGGGAGCTGGCTCATAAAGTTCCAGCATCCTCTTTGACCTTCCTAGAGGTACAAAAAACACTCTTGATGGACCCATTGTAGTAGTTGTTTCTTGGTTCTTCCTCCTTGAGCTTGTCTTCTTAACAACACTCTTCTTCTACTTCTTAACACCACTCTTCTTCCTCATAGAAACCTTCTGGGTCTCGTATAATTAGCAAGGAAAGCGGAATTAGATCACAAATTATATTTTTTTTTGGAAGAATCCCATCCGCTAGAAATGTTTTATTTTGTTTCGTTCCCGTTCTTCATTTCCTTATTACCAAAACCAGCACATGCCCACACCCAAGCTTTGAATTCATCGACAATCCTCTGAACAAGAGATGCAATCATGTAACTAGAAATGGATAGATACAAGAAGATCTTCAGATGAAGATGAGTAGTCATCGACGCCGCCAAGAGATACCTCCTTATTCTGTCTAGGGTGGCGACTGGAGGTCATGGTCACTGTTAGTAGCACGTCTGATGCACTAGCACTATGAGAAGTGGCGGACATGGAGATGGGAGCGTGTGACGGTTGCACCGTAGCTGCTTGACTGTTAGAAATAAACCACCTTACCATCATGCCTTGAGTCCATAGGTTCACATGTTCGTGCTGGTGTCTGCGTCGTTGTTTAGGTCGCGTTTGGATGCTGGTTTGGCCGCGTTCGAGTTCAGTTGCGTTGAGTCGGTTTGTGGATGGGTCTTCGATCGTGCGGGGATGGAGACGGTATGCATGCAGCAGGCATGGCGCGCGGTTAAGATGGAATGCACGCGGGTCTCGCGGGTCTCTGCCGGAATTGACATCGGGGACTAGCATCGAACACCTTGCGGCCCGCTTTGGTATGACGGCGGCGTCCGAGAGAGGACAGAGGAGAGCGTCCACGAGCGCGAGACACACGGCCCGCGTCCACGTGCGCCACCACCTCCTGCGCACACATCATTGGTCTGGTCTCATGCTGCCATGCATAATGCAATCTGAACCGGGATCGGTGCTCCTGCTGTTTCGGGCCCGGATCGGAATCCTGCACAGCCACCGTTTCCTTGTGTATATATACTCCGGACTTCAATAGTACTACTACTACGTACGTGTTGGTGTTGGTGTTGGCCTGTTGGGCATCGATCTCAGCTGTTCGTCCCGATCGCGGAGTAGACAGACTGCCAACACGCACGGACAAGCACGGCCGGCGACGCCATGACGCCGGAGGAAGCGATGCGGCGTCTCGAGGCGCTGAGCGACCTGCTAGCCACCATCACCCAGGGCTTGGCCGAGGAGGAGGAGAAGGCCGGCGCGGCGGGAGCCGATCACCAAGCTGACGACCAGTCTCTGGCTCGGCTCTGCAGGCTTACGCGGCTCATGGGCGACATCGCCGCCGAGGAGAAGCTTCTCCGGCGTGCCATCGACGGCATGGCCGGAGGAGGCACGAGACCCGCGAGGAACCGCAAGCCCAACTCTCGCTACCCGGCTGCTGATTGGACGTCTTCTTCGCCCGCTGCAGACAATGGCGCCACGGCAAAACCGCAAAACCACGGCGGTCCTTCGGTACCTCCTGATCACAGCCATCAAACATTGTCATCCACTCAACCGGATGAATGATACAACAAGCTACTACTCCCTCTGTTCGGATTAAATTGAGGTGCGTGGTGTTGAGGGAATAGCTTGTGTAAGTGTGAGTGGTGCGTCGATTAAACATGTACATAGGGAGTAAATCCGTTCCAAACTAATTATCGCATTTTTTGATATAGTTTTATGTAGACGCATTTTATACCGTATCTAAAGTTCTATACAAAGTTGTGACAATTATTTTAGAACAGGCGAGGTATATAAGAATAGCATTACCCATGTATTTATTTTGAGAGGAGGGCAAGAACTATGTATGCATGATCCAACAAGCTAATTCACAGGATTTCAACAATTCATAAAATCAACATTTAAACAACCTGGATGTACCTTTTTATAATGTGCATGAGCATTTATAAAATGTATAATTCTGATATAACCGGCTTCCTTGAACCAACTTCCATTCAAGATATCCAAGCAAGATTTATATGCAGTGTTCAGCTTAAAGGGAGACAAAATATTGCAGGAGTAATTGAATGTACTAAATAAATGTTGCAAGCCACACGCACTAGGTAACATAACATTCCTGGACTCCTCCTTATCAGTTGACTGCTAGCTATGAGCCTACCAGCAAGGTAATGAACTAGTGTGAGTACTACATGTGACAATCACAACATAATCATATAAATCTATATCTCTTATAACTCCACTAGAGGATCATTTAAGTTGTCTATCTCAACATGCAAACTAATCACATCATTCATTCTATTAGTCATCCAATTGTCCATGTCATCCCCCACTAACATTCGTTAATACTCTACATGTAAGCCACATCATCTATTTTTTAAGCTATCTAATTATCCAAATCAGGGGTGGAGCTACACCCCGGGCAACCAGGACCATGGCCCGGGACGCAGCAAATTATTCTGGCCTACTACGTGTACAGATGTCTGACTTGCCCGGGTTGCAACGTAGTGTGAGTTGGCCCATCTTTGCGATGATGCCCAACAACACTCGTTTCCCTCGCTCGCTGCAGTAGGACGCGCGCCGCCAGGCTGCCGTCTCGCCGGCTTGCCGCCCCCAGTCCACACTCAGCAGGATCCCTGGATGAGTTCCGGCCTTCCCCCAGCTGCTGCCCAATGCCGCCGTTGGCGCGCCGCTCGAGTAATGTCGTGTTGCTCTATCTCTCCTAGTCCGGGCTACAAGCTCTACTGCTAGGTAATACGTGTGTATTCCGAGTGTCTGTTTGCTTTGATTATTCCATGCCATTATTGTTACCAATTAAACAGATTCACTTGACTAACAAGTTGGGTAGCACCGATTGAAAAGAAGCTGGTCCAACATCGTCTCAGATGGTTTGGACATATCCAACGGAGGCCTCCGGAAGCGTCAGTGCATAGCGGACGGATAAAGCATGCTGAGAATGTTAAGAGGAGTCGTGGTAGACCAAACTTGACATGGGAGGAGTCTGTTAAGAGAGACCTGAATGTTTGGAATATCGACAAAGATTTAGCCATGAACAGGGGTGCGTGGAAGTTAGCTATCCACGTTCCGGAACCATGACTTGGCTTCGGGATCTTATGGGTTTCAACTCTAGCCTACCACAACTTGTTTGGGACTGAAAGGCTTGGTTGTTATTTGTTGTTGACTTAACTAACAACTTTTATAATTGATTTGAAGTTTTACAATAGAATATGAAGAGGTTTTTACTCAACACCACACCAATCGGTGAATTCCCAAACCGAGAAATCCTTAAACCAAAGAAACTGCCCAAACTATATATATTTTGTTGGACTGTTGAGAATTGAGTTGGAATTATATGTTCATGCTCGCAATCATACCATTTTTTTTGTGCCATTTCATGAATTTTTTGAGTGACTTCTCGCATTTCAATTTTTTTTGGCCCGGGGCTTGCTCCAATCCTAGCTTCGCCATTGATCCACATCATCAACTCTTAGCCGCCAACTACATAACCATTTTAAGTTAGTTTTTTTTAAGTTAGCCTCTTGACTATTTACGCCAATTAAATCCTGCATGTTCGTACAAATAACATCCTATTCCAATCAACTTATATCCTTTTGTGTTTTACAAAATAGAATTATCGGAGAAATTTCCGCTGCAACACACGGGGTATCCTTCTAGTAAACATAAGTTACTATTCACTGTTTATGGATAAAGATTTCCAGATAACAAACTATCTATAAAGATCAAACCATGTTTATGGATAAGATTCCAAGATAACAATCTATCTATAAAGATCAAAATACTGGCTAACCAATTAAACAAACCACGGCAATCGGCAACAATTAGGGGTTATGTCTTATCTATTTAGTCGTTAATCACTATGAGTGTTATGCAATTCAAATTCGAAGAATTTCAACATCTCCTGTATAGTAAACAAATGAACAACCTAGATGTTCCACTTTATAATGTTCCTGAGCATTTATACGATGTATAATTTTGATATAACTGGCTTCCTTGAATCAAATTCAATTCAAGATATCCAAGCAACATTTAAATGCAGTGGTCACTAAAGAGAGACAAAATGTTCCAAGAGTAACTTAAAATTCCTACAACCTCCTTATAAGTTGACTAGTAGCTACGAGCCTACCAGCTAGGTGATGAACTATGTGACACTCACAACATAATCATCCAGACAACACAAGTTAGTATTCACCGTTTTTTTTTTGTTAGTTCTCTACATGTGGATTGAATTTATATGAAGATTTGAAACATTTAGAATAAAATTATGTAAACATTGACCGCAAATCTGCACTTGTAGGTCTTCTGCAATTTACTCTATACATTTTAATTGAATGCTAGAGTTTTTCACGTAAACATTACCCTATATTCCTCTGTATATCCTTTAGTTCAACATTCACCCCAAAAAAGGAGTTAATCTCATTTGTATCCCCTATTTTGACATTTGTGACAAGGATTACCCCAAATTTTCTCTGCTAGCCACTTTTTACGCCCTATTTTGCAACTTCGTGCAGATTTTATCAGTTTTTTTTTGCGAAAATTCCACCGACCTATTAATAATCATCAACAATAGTGCAAATAGCTTAAAAAGTAATTAAAATTTAACTAGGTACTTGAACCACCTAGCGACCACTACAAACACTAGCACGGGCTGAAGGCGCGCTGCCGTCCTCACATCTCCATTACCGGAGTTAGGCAAAGCTTGTCGTAGTAGAGCTTATTGTAGTAGACAACAACCATCGCCAATGATGACAACTGTAGATCGGAAGAGATTGACATGAAACCATACCAACGAACATGAAAACCGACCGGATCCCTGGAGATCCACCGGGCACACGATTCCACGCGCCCTCCGTCAGTGCTAGACGCACCACCGGAGAGAGGATAAGACGGAGAGGATATTATTCTGACTTCAAAATGTAGCCGACGCCTCAACATCTAAAAAAAGATACTAAAAAACAACCTACAAAAAGAACGAAAACTCCCCGCCGGCGAGAGACCGTGGTCCGCCATACCTGCAAAGCCCCAAAGCCGCTGGAGGCAGAGCGGACCAGCGGTATCGTTGATGAGGTGGACGAAATCCTAGATTGGTTTTGTGGCGGAGCCGCCTCCTGATCCTCAAACAAGATATTCATCCATTGCTTTATTATGGACCTACTCTCAGCCTACATGCTAGTGCCAGGTCGTTTACGCATTGTACAAAAAGTACGTGCATGGTTTATTTTCGTGGCATGACACATATGAGCCAAGATTTAAGTTGACCATAGTGGAATTTTGTTTCGGGGGCAAACCTAGCACATATTTAAAAATATGGAGTAAATATCATAATAGGGAATAAAAAAAGAATTAACTAAAAAAAAGAAACGGTACTCTCCGTGGAGACATTGCTAATATAACACCACAAGTCCGCAATTTCAACAGACAATTTCAAGTGAGAATTGGAATTGGTGTTCATTTACTGAATGATTTGAAGGTTTTGACTCCCTCTTCCCTTCTCCTATAACATGTCATGCATACTTTTCCGTGCAAGTTAAATTTTACAAAGTTTGAGCAAAAATATAGAAAACAATACGAACATCTATGATACCGAATATATATAATATAAAACTATATTTTATAACGATTCTAATAATATTAATATGACATGGTACATGTTTATATTTTTATCAATATACATGATTAAATTTTATAAACTTTGAATCTAACTAAAATTTATATGCACTGTGAGCACGAGGGGTTATGATTTAAGCTTATAATTTTCCAAAGAAAATCAAGCCGGCACACCTATCCGAGCATCAAGCAGGCTATCAGCGCTGATTCTGTATATTTTGCTTGATGTAATTTCTTGTTATCCGATTAGTGATCTTTTTGCGAAACAAAGTATAGGCCTAGGCGTTACTAATAAGTAGGTACACTCACCTCTATGCATGTAGGCACGCACATCCTACCTATGAGCACCTTCGAGAGATTTGATCCAACCAATCTTGGGATTGATGAAGTCACTACATGTGTCTCGCTATTGAGAAAACCTCGTCACCTCCCACCTCTTGAACAATGAGGAGTGACTGGTGGCCGTGCAGTGCTTGTTCCGTCCGTTGGAAAACAGAAATCAGTATTGCACAAACCTTGTTCGAGCACGTAAAACATAGTGAGGAACAATTTTCCGTTAACCTGGATGAAAAGCAGTAACCTTTGTACCCGCCTTCATGTCGTCTAGCCCAGTTAGCCGGCACACGGGTTCCCACCACCACACGCACGGCCGGCCGCACGCGCGCGCGCACGTCATCCCACCCGCCGCTGCGCTTCCCGGAGGCCGTCCGCCGGCGGAGACCTCGCCACTTATATGTTCCTCCCCCGCCTGCTCCCCGCGCACCGCCTCCTCACCGGCGGCACCCTCCCGCTCCTCCTCCCCCGCCGCAGCCGCCTAGCGCTCCGTCCGGCCGCCCGTGCCGTCGCCATGTCCTCCTCCTCCCCAGCCCCCGCCCGCAGGGGCACGCTGCGCGGCGTGGTGTTCGACATGGACGGGACCCTGACGGTGCCCGTAATCGACTTCCCGGCCATGTACCGCGAGGTGCTCGGCGGGGAGGCGGCCTACGCGGCGGCGCGCGCGGCGGGCGGCGGCGCCGTCGACATCCTCCACTGCATCGAGTCCTGGGGCCCCGAAGAGCAGCGCCGCGCCTACGAGGCCATCGCCCGGTTCGAGCGCGACGGCCTCGACCGCCTCCAGATCATGCCCGGTGAGCGTTCCCCCCAAAGCGTTGGATTCTCATTTCGAAGAGCAAGAGCTGTCGTGCTCTGGTTCGCGTTTGCTTATCGGGTGTGCGGGTGATTCCGAATTGCAGGGGCCGCCGAGCTCTGCGGGTTCCTCGACGCCAGGCAGATCAGGTGATTGCTTGTTTGTGTAGCCGAAATCTAGCTCAATTTTGCATACTACATGGTATGCTTAGCCCAGTTAGTGTATGGTCCACAGCCGCACTTGTGATTTTAGAATTGATTTAGTGCAGTGCAGTTAGTCTCATGCAGTTGCTTCAAACTTGGTTGATCCCATCGTCTAGGGATTTGCTGTTTGAATAGTGCACTAGTGAATGATATATGTAAGTGCCAACATTTCAGAAAGTTAGACAAGTCATTTTCGGATGACAGGGGGAGTGCACTGTAGGTTATAATTGTATGGCTCGAAATTTGATCTGCAATTTCGACTCCATCGCCTGGCCGTTCCTCTTTGAGGCTCTGCGCCAGTATGGGTTCGGTAACCGCTTCCTCGAGTGGCTGGCCATCTTGCTGTCCTCCGCGAGTACGCGGGTGCCCATCAACGGCGCACCCGGCCCAGCAATTTGGCATAGGAGAGGGCTAAGGCAGGGCGACCCCCTTTCGCCGCAGCTCTTCGTCCTCGCTGTTGACACTCTGGGGAAGCTGTTCAAGCGCGCCGTCGAGCTTCGCGTCCTAGGGCAACTACACCCGCGGAAAGAGATGCCCACGATCTCGCTATATGCTGATGACGTGATCCTCTTCTGCCATCCCACACCTGAGGAGGTTGTGGCTGTCAAGGAAACGCTGAACCTGTTCGGCCGCGCCTCTGGCCTCCGCGTCAATTACACCAAGAGCACCGCGACTCTGATTTGATGCGCCCCCGAGGATGTGCACGCAGCCGTCCAGCAGCTGAGCTGCCCATCGTCGAGCTACCAATCACTTACCTTGGTATACCCCTGACCATGAGGAAACCCACTGCTGCGCAATTGCAGCCCGTGGTCGACAGGGTCGCGGCGAAGCTCCCTACCTGGAAGGCAGGACTCATGGACAAGGCTGGCCGCCTGGCAATGGTCAAATCCGTCCTAGGCGCCATCCCGATCCACCAGCTACTGGTGATAGCCCCTAACAAAAAAACCATCAAGCTGATCGTCAAAATCCAGCGAGGTTTCCTTTAGGCTGGGCGAGCTGACGCCAAGGGTGGCCATTGTCACGTGAATTGGCAGCGGGTGGCGAGGCCGATCTCCCTTGGGGGCCTGGGCTTTCACGACCTGGAGCGCACGGGCCTCTCCCTGCGCTTGCGCTGGCTATGGCTCAGTCGAACCGATTCTCGCCGTGCCTGGCATGATCTGGACCTACAGTTCACCGCCGATGAGCGCGCCCTGTTCTTCGCATCCACCACGATGCAGGTCGGGGACGGACGCAAGGCTTTGTTCTGGGAGGACCGGTGGCTCAATGGACGGTCCATCGGCGAGATCGCGCCGCTGTTGTATGCTTGCATCCCCAAGCGCAGAAGGAAGCTCAGGACGGTGGCGGACGGCCTGCAGGGCCACGCCTGGGCACGAGACATCCATGGCACGCTCGGGCTCCACGAGATTGGGCAGTACCTCTTGATCTGGCAGGCCATTGACGGCACACAGCTCCACGACGCCCCGGACCAGCTGCTCTGGAAGTGGATGGCCAGCGGCAACTACTCTGCCAGCTCCGCTTACCTCGCCACGTTCCAGTGTTCCACCCTCTGCCTGGCGTGGAAACACATTTGGAAAGCTTGGGCGCCACCACGGGTCAAGTTCTTCCACTGGTTAGCGTCCCAAAATCGATGCTGGACTGCCGACCGGCTGGCGCGTCGAGGCTTGCAACACCACCCCCGCTGCCTATTATGTCATGCGGCACCTAGTCATCCACTGCCCCTTCGCCAAGCAAGTTTGGCGCGAGGCGTTGGCATGGTGCGTTTGTCGTGCCGCACGCCACGGGACACGGACGATTCCATCTTCACTTGGCTGGTGGAAGCGAAGCAAGCGACGCCCAAACCTCTCCGCAAAGGGCTTGGATCAGCAGCGCTGCTCCTGCCATGGATGATTTGGAAGCATAGAAACCACTGTGTATTTGAGGGGGCACGGCCATCTGTGCATGACCTGATGTCCAAAGTCAAGGAAGAGGCATCCCTCTGGGCTAAGGCGGGTGCTATGGGGCTTAGGGCAGCGTTGCCGGCGACCTGGGATGTGCACGCCACTAAGTAGCTGGGTGTGTATGATGTATGCTGCCTCCTAGGAGGATTGTAAACAGACTATCCTTTCAATGAAATGAGATGCAAAGGTCCTTTGCCTTTTCTCGAAAAAATTCCATTCCGTGCTAACTGCTAGCTAAGTTTGCTATCACAAATCCAGTCACAATACACAGTTGTCTGTTTGCGTAACATTCTACCTCGTTCAGAAACTTCGTTTTTCAAGCGATCAGTAGGTCTTGCCCTGTCTACTTTCTGACGCACCCGCCTTACTCAGGGATTCCCTTGCATCATTGCATGTAGTAATCCAGTGGCTGAAGTCATAAATATTATTAAGCAACAAAATAGTGCATTTTTATTATCGATTGGGTTTTGAACTAGATCACTAATTGGGACTCTGCGACTGGCTTCTTATTGCCACCAATCTAGTGATCAGAAAGAAGCATCCTATCCTAGCACCAGGTGCCTTACTAGCTTGTTGTCTGCTTGTGTATACCACACACTGTTGCTTCGTTTGACAAGTGTCATTGAGTTCGTTTACTAGCATTTGTGTGTAATTGTGAGAACATGCCTGACTAGTGGTACATAAATAACTGCAGTTGCAGTGGCATCTGTCCATAATTAATTTACTCTATTAGATTTGAGATATTTATGCGGCTACTGATTCCTACCCTGGATATTATGCAGGAGGGGTTTAATCACACGCAATGTGAAGGGAGCTGTCGATTTGTTTCACCAAAGGTTTGGTGTAAGTTTTTGGACTGTACTTATTCTGATCATCTAGTGGTTATGCTTGTCGGATGATATCCATTGCTCTTAAATATGTATAATGCTGTGATATACTTTGGTCCCTTGCACCATTCTGAACATACAAATCCTTGTCGTATAGTATGGCTGGATATTCAAATTTATAAAATTATGACGTTGCTGTAAACTCTGCATAATATCTTTTCAGTAATATTCATTTGTACTTTGCATTGATCGAACTTGATTTGTTGCCAATCATTCTATTGTTAAGGCGAAGTGGAAATAACATCCAACATTTGTAATAATGCCATCATCTTCAATGTATTGATCTTCGATATATGAAACTTATGCAGATGATGTTTGTGCCTGCATTGAGCAGAGAATTCCGCCCCTATAAGCCAGATCCAGCTCCATTGCTTCACATTTGCTCCACTTGGAAACTTCCACCAAACGAGGTGATCATGGTTGGGGACAGCCTCAAGGATGATGTGAGCATTCTTCATCTCAATCTGAAGTCTAGCATATAAATCATTTCTATACAGTATCTACGTAGCATGATTTCAGTTATCAAGACAAACCAATTAGGATTCCTGTATAGTATAAATATTATTGTTTAAATTCCTTAAAGTTAACCTGAGTCTCCACATTAAGCTATAGTTCCCTTCTGCCATCTTGTAAAAGAAGTTAAGAGTTGTATCGTAGTCATGAATGAATAGACATTATGCTCCTACTGTTTTGATAAAGGCCACATAACTATATTTTTTCCATAAACTGGAGTCAGCTTTTGTGAACCTTTTTTCTTCTTACGACCTTGAAAAGGCCAGGTTGCACTTCCACTATCATCGAGATAATGCAACAATTAAAACACTGTCATTTTGCAACTTTTTTGGTAAATCTGCTTCAATAGTCTACGCCCACGTGCTTATTGGCTAAATATGTACTTCTGAAATTCATGTGCAGATTGTTTGTGGAAAGAGAGCTGGTGCTTTCACTTGCCTACTTGACGAAACAGGGCGATATGGCCCCCACGATTCTTTGCCTGAAGATGTTAAGCCTGACTTCATGGTTTCTTCACTCTCTGAAGTATTATCCGTGTTGGAGGAGCATTT
Organism: Lolium rigidum; assembly: GCF_022539505.1. Lineage (NCBI taxonomy): Eukaryota > Viridiplantae > Streptophyta > Magnoliopsida > Poales > Poaceae > Lolium > Lolium rigidum. The sequence continues at coordinate 282,856,750 of NC_061509.1, forward strand.
CGATTTGGATCCGGTGTTGTCTGCTGACAGTAGAATCTGACATGAATGGTTTTGTAAGCTGTCTTCCGAGTGAGGAAACATGTTTGTACACCTTAATGTAATACGGTACATGTCGAGAAGTATCGGTCGGTTTATCTGAATACTAATGCAGGTTGGAAGGTTATGACAGCCAGAAAAGAATTCTTTTGAATTCTCCGCTTCAAACGCCGCTACTCCACCCTTGTTTGGACCTTGATAAAAGATTGGTTTGTTGACTTGGCGGCATTGTTAGCCTTCGATGATGGCCAGATTCTGGAGTAGTATGGTACTTACTCATGGAGGAATGAGCAAATTCACTGGGTCGCTTGTTGTGCTAGTATCATGGGAACTTTCGAACGAGCAGAATGCGAGGATTTTCAAGAACAAAAGGACCTTGCAAGCCACCGTGTTTGCTAGAATTAAGTTAGAAGCTAAATCTTGGATTCGTGCAGGTGCTATGCACTTGGGTCTTTTGATGGCCGGAGAGTAGATTTTGCTTTTGGTGGGTGTGGTTTGTAACCTGAACTAAGAACTTCTCTTTTTATTCAATGGATTAAGGTAAGTCTTTTGCCTTTGGTTCGAAAGAAAAAAAACATGACCGTGCCAAACAGTGTCAGGCAGACCAGCTTCGTTGGTTGGAGGACAGTAGCTAGTCACATGAGATTCCAGCTATAAATCATAACTAGTTCTTACAACGACTATCATAGTAGCGTGAGATAAATAGCGAAGTTAAGAAACCTTGCAGTGCCTTTCTCTGAGATAATAAAACTCACAGATGACACAAAGGCACAACAGAAATCTGATGAGGATATCTGAAATAACTCTCATGCAACATCTCAGTTCAAAGGCAACTCAGTAGTTCAGCTAAGCAATAGAAATTGGGATACAATAGAAACTGGGATACAAAACATAAGAGACATAAGAGGTGAATCGGCAGACATGTTTAACGCTAAGGCAACTCAGTAGTTCAACTAAGCAATAGAAACTGGGATACAAAACATAACAGTTGAATCAGCCCTTCTTGGCACCTGGGCTGATCCACGGAAGGATCATCTGATCAGAAGAACCACCACCTCTTTTTAGGGGACTCATGTGATGAAGCTCCGTCGTTGTGATCCTTGACGGTCTTCACCACCTGCTGTTCAGTCTTCTTCATGGGCGGCTCGTCCTCCACAGCCTTGGCAGTCTTCCCCTCCTTGGAATGCTTCTCTTCTCCGTCCTTCCTCTTCATCTCCATCTTCTCAATTTTGGCAAACACCTCATCAACGGTGTCAGCTTGCCACTGTTGCTTGACGTATGACCCCATGAATGTAACGATGGCAAAGAGGCCAGTTATGCCTGTGCACACGATGGTGTAGGATAGGTGTGTAAAGCTGTAATGTGTTTCACATTTTGGGTCCTATCATGGAGAAACGAAACTCTTTCAGATTCATAACATGAGAAAACGAGGTAAGCAAGTTGATGCATTCTAAGCATGGATACACATATAGTACACACTCGCAGTTGCATGATTTTGACAGGCTATAAAACAATATATGATTTCAAAGTACAGTGAAGCTATTTCGAGGGTTAATTCATTGTCCACGATCAAAGATATACTAGATGACAGTTAAAAGGCTTACGCTAACAACAACTTGAACATCTCAAAATGTTAATCAAATAGTTCAGCTAAGCCAATAGAAGTCTAACCAGCATATCTGAACGCAGACAGTTTGGACACGGGACTGGTGAGAGTTGGGCTAGCAGGAGGGGCTGCCACGGATGAGATGATATGTCTGCTCTCATTTTTTTGAAGTCACTAGATTTCTTGCCATGTGCGTGTCTTGATGCCATGATATCGATCCTAAATCATCTTTTTTTCATCTTTTGGTATGCATACTTAAGGTGTTACCAACGCTATTGGGCGGTTTCTATAGCAGGTGAGTGATCTTTGGATGGAATATGCGTTTAAAAAATTTATTTATTTATACTAAACTTTTGTAACTTCTTGAAAAATTACAACCATTTATCCCTACATATCATCTAAATATAATTGTTTTTCTATTGTAGTTAGAAAAAACAATCATGTCATAATACTACAATCTAGATGCAATCATTTTACTGTCAAATTATAACTATGGCATCGAAATTGCACTTGTGCGAAATCTAAAAATATATTGTTTATAACAGAATTTGTTTTTGTCGTTTCTTTTACGACACCTCTTCTTAGATATGTTTAGTTAAACTATTCTTTCTTGATTAGAACAAAAAGAATAAAATCGCATGGTTCGTATAAATTACAAATATATGTACATCTTCATATGTATTTTAGTTTCCTTAAATATCATGAGCGATCTCTAAAGCTGATAGAGGATTCTCGAATACATGATTGTATATTTAATGTGTGAGTAAGCAAGTGAACATTTTGACTAGGAAAAAGGCACCCTCGTTTTTCGAACTCATTTCCATGGGCATGTGGTGAGTGGTCTTTCCCCCCTTTTCTTTGTGCGTAGATTTGAATAAAAACAACAAAATATTTCTTGAAATTTTGCGTAGATATAGTTTGATGTAAAAAAAAATTCATCAGAGGTCGCATGCAACTAGAAATCCCGGTTTACCGAAACATGACGTCATTTTGCATAATATATCGAAATTCATGTTTTTAAATTTTCTCTAAAACTAGATAACATAGCACATGGGCATCTCGAAGGATTTTATTTTTTAAATTTCCTATCCTTTTCTTCTATTTTCTGAAAACTAGAAAGGTGATCCACGCGGGTGTGTGTGGGGGTGTGGAGGGAAAGGTAGCCTCTGATTTTTGGGGTGTGGAGGGAAAGGTAG
>NC_061509.1:282859687-282894809 GCF_022539505.1 Lolium rigidum
TTGAAATATTGGGCCCACTTTTAGTGGCCCAAATTAGATTTCAGTTTTTCCTATAAATCTCAAAGCCCACATAGTGGCAGCCTTGTGAGTTTGAGCCCAAGTTGGTGGCAGCTCACTAGGGAGTGGCAAGAGGTGGGAAGTTTAGTCCCACATGGAAAGTTGGGAAGAAGTTAGACGACCTTATAAGTGGGTTGTTCCACCACTAGTAAGTGAGTGAGAATAGGAGTGCTACACGCGCGCTCCTCCTCCTCCTCGCTCGTCTCGACACGACGCGACGCGCGCGCCGCGCTCGTGGTGAGTGGATTGAGCCTCGAGCCGAGACTTTCCTTACTTTTTGCAGCTCAGGAAAACGAACGGAGTCCTAGACGGACGCGTCACAGTTAGTCGGTTCGGGTCGCTCCCGGATCGTGGGCTATCTGTAACCGACTCGAAACGTTCGTGCGACGTGGACGTGGCCCACGTTGCCTAGGGTTTCCCGAGCCTATATAATTTCTTGCCCGGCTACCGCAGAAATATACTGAAAACACGAGTTAGGGTTTCCACCTCTCTCTGCTTGCGTCGCCATCGTAGCCTACTCCATCCCACGAGCCGACGTGCATCGGCGAACGGGAGAGCAGGTCTCCGGAACCGCTCGTCCTTGCGATCCTGTACGGGAGAGGGCGAATTAGGTTTTTGGGAAGCGCTCCGCGTGATCGCTCAAGCTCTTCATCACGGGTCGCCTTCCGTCCAAGTCGGGCGGTGCTCGCCTACCGTCGTCTTCAACGCCGTCTACTTCGACCCGTCGTCCCGCTCGTTAACAACGTTGTCATCAACAACGTTACTGGCTGCGACATCATCTCGCTACACCTCCACCGCCACCTCCACCAGATCGGTACGTGCGACATATCTCGATCTGTTTAGCGATGGATGCTTTACCGTTTGTGCTGCTGCTACTCATGTTGATTAATGCATCTAGTATGTTTGAGTTTCACATCCAACATTTGTAATAATGCCACCACCTTCAATGTTTTGATCTTGGATATATGAAACTTATGCAGATGATGTTTGTGCCTGCATTAAGCAGAGAATTCCGGCCCTATAAGCCAGATCCAGCTCCATTGCTTCACATTTGCTCCACTTGAAAACTTCCACCAAATCCGGTGATCATGGTTGGGGACAGCCTCAAGGATGATGTGACTGTGAGCATTCTTCATCTCAATCTGAAGTCTCGCATATAAAGGATTTCTATACAGTATGCTTCGTAGCATGATTTCAGTTATCAAGACAAACCAATTAGGATTCCTAGTATAAATATTATGGTTCAAATTCCTTAAAGTTAACCTGAGTCTCCACATTAAGCTATAGTTCCCTTCTGCCATCTTGTAAAAGAAGTTAAGAGTTGTATCGTAGTCATGAATGAATAGAAATTATGCTCCTGCTGCTTTGATAAAGGCCATATAACTGCATTTTTTCCATAAACTGAGTTAGCTTTTTGTGTTTTTTTCCTTACGACCTTGAAAAGGGCAGGCTCCACTATCATTGAGATAATGGAACAATTACCACCGTTGCAAGCATCCATTTTGCAATATTTTTGGTGAATCTTAAAGCTGCTTCAATAGTTTATGTGCATGCGCTTATTGGCTAAATATATACCTCTGAAATTCATGTGCAGATCGTTTGTGGAAAGAGAGCTGGTGCTTTCACTTGCCTACTCGACGAAATGGGGAGATATGGCCCCCACGATTCTTTGCCTGAAGATGTGAAGCCTGACTTCATGGTGTCTTCACTATCTGAAGTATTATCCGTGTTAAAGGAGCATTTCGATTTGGATCTGGTGTTGTCGCCTGACAGTAGAATCTGACATGAATGGTTTTGTGAGCTGTCTTCGGAGTGAGGAAACATGTTTGTATACCTTAATGCAATATGGTACATGTTTAGAAGTATCGGTCGGTTTATCTGAATACCAATGCAGGTTGGAAGGTTATGACAGCCAGAAAATAATTCTTTAGATTCTTCGTGATACAATTTTCTAATTTCTAATGTCTAGCCGGTATGCGTTCATGTCTAGAGCTGTGGCTTGAGATGTTATCGAGACTGGTGCAGCTCACATCAGTACATCAGTACATTTGGACTTTGGGCTTGATTATTACTGTATCATCAAGATCACCACACACTCTGACACTCCTCCCAGGCCTCGTTCCTTGCCACGCCCGACATTTCTGACCAGCATCCTATCTACTATCTCTGCCCATAGATGTTTTGGATTTCTATAAATTTAATGTATGCATTTAAATTTAGATAAATCTAAGATAACTATTTATGGACAGAAGGCATACAGTAGTTATTTTGACAAGTATGATTGTGATTACTCCCTCCGTGCAGTAATATAAGATGTTTTAGATAGTTTTAAAATAGACTAGATACATATAAAGAGAAAACCTACATACTAAACTAGACAAGATACAAACAAAAATGAGTGAACCAAAAAATAGATAGAGCGTTTTACATTGTTGTACAAAGGGTGTATATAGTTGTAGTATATTTATGTCCAAAGAAACCCCATAAATAGTTCATTTTGTGCAGAACTTGAAAGTTATGACGTTGTCGATTTCTGAACTTTAAATAGTCACAAACCTAAACCTTTTTTTTAGGGCTAATCATACCCCTAAACTATTTGGGTCCTTGACGGAAGGTTGCCCCTAAACAGTTATACCCCTAAACCTTGCAGTCTGTTGCAGTATGCTACATACACATCACATCTTAAGTAGAGTTCTCGCGAGAGACAGTCTCGCTGCATGCCTACGCCTCTGGGATTAGCCGGAAGCGACAAGATAGTATGCACCTCCGTGCATCACATAAGAGACACAAACGACAAAACTCTTTTGCCAAACTAGAGCACACAATAACGAGTGTGGCGTTTTCAACACCAGCTACATGTAGTTTTTTTTTTTTCAATTTTCAAACACCCAAAATCGGTGTCTGAAATTTTGAAAAAATGCGAAACAAAATTGTAGAGATAGATGTATGCTATAATTGTACGGGCCACACTTCACTCAATCACAGAGTGCAGAGTGTTAGACATATGTTTTGTATCACGTTGTACGGTATGGAGTAGTACTCCACCCGTATATACGCTCCATGTATTGCCACGGTAGAGGCTCTTTCTACCCTATATAAACACGGAACACGAGCCAGAGAGAGACATCGTTTCAGTAACATGGTATCAGAGCTACCACTTCCAACCCTAGCAGCCGAACATGATCCCTAAATTTTTTTCGCCGCCACTGAAAATAGCACACGATATCGCAGCATTGTGGGTGCTCTCCAGTATCTCACTTTGACTCGCCCAGACTTATCTTTCTTAATTAACAAGGATTGCCAATATCTACATGCTCCCATGACCTCGCACTAGACAGCAGTAAAAAGAATTCTTCGATATGTCTCTGATATATCACGGCTTGGTATTACATTTCAGAATCACGCTCTACTTTATTAAGTGCTTTTACACATGTAGATTGGGCTGGAGACTTGGATGACAGGAGATCTACATGAGGTTTTGCTATCTTTGTAGGACCAAATCTGATTTCATGGAGTTCCATAAAACAGCCTACAGTCTCAAGGTCAAGCACAGAAGCTGAATATAAAGTACTGGCCAATGCTACCACTGAGCTTATTTGGTTGAAGCTCTTCTCAAAGAACTTGGTGTGAGATTGAGAGAACGTCCACGACTTTGGTGTGACAATTTAGGAGCTACCTATTTGTCTGCAAATCCTGTGTTCCATGCACGTACAAAACACATTGAGATTGACTTCCACTTTGTTCGAGAACGAGTGGCACGCAAACAACTAGAGGTCAAGTTCATATCAAGTAAAAATCAAGTTGCTGATGGTTTTACCAAGGCTTTACCGGTTGCAAACCTAAGAGAATTTAGACGTAATCTAAATCTTCAGAGAAGTTTAGATTAAGGGGGTTGTTAGACATATGTTTTGTATCACGTTGTACGGTATGGAGTAGTACTCCACCCGTATATATGCTCCATGTATTGCCACTGTAGAGGCTCTTTCTACCCTATATAAACACGGAATACGAGCCAGGGAGAGGCATCGTTTTAGCCACAATAACACAGAGAAGGAAAGGGCACCCGCGAGGCTCGGCAGCCAAGAAATGCAGTCTATGTGTCACGATGAGCGGCCGTTGCAATTCTCCGTCATAAGAGCATCTCAAGAGGCTCGACGCAAACAGAACAAAAGTAACTGTTTGCATCCACGTGGTTAAAAATGTGTCGGCCTTCAGACTAGACATCAGACGCAAACTAACCGCGTGTGACCCCTTGCTCTCGCCCCGGCTCTGCTTAGCAGTGGATGCTAGGTATTTCTGCTTTGGTTGCATCGCTTCAACCCCTGCATCTCCCGCGGCTTTCAGCGCCGCCATCCATGGCACACTTTGGCTACGGCGGCCACGCCAGGCGTGGTGCTCGGCGGCTGGACTTGTGAGCCTACATAAATGGCATGAACTTGGAGTCCTGTGCAATATTGAAGGCCTCCTTTATAAGGACACCGGCAAGACCCTACCATCGCCGACACCTCCTTCAGCGGACGCCCTTCTTCTTGCCATTCTTCCTCCAAGTACACTGGTAGCCGCCGTCCTTGTCGACAAGGCCATGGGGAAGAAGAGCTTCCCATAGAGGAACCCGAAGAAGAACGAAGTCAAGGCCGAGCCATCAACGGTGAAGAAAAAGGAGACGAAGCCGCGAAACTGGGTGCCTGTCCGCATCGAACTCTCATGGACCCTCTACATAAGCACGACGTTGTGCGAGGGCTGGGACAACATGTACCTGCTCGACGAGTGGCTCCTCAAATAGTAGCGGATGTCCATTCTACCGGTGCCACGTTCAGGGCGAGTGCGGCGCGATGAGATTGTTCGTAGGCGGTTCCTCCTACCACAGGACCTCCGCACCAATCCCTTGTAAGCCATGAACTCCCCAATGTGGGACACATTCTTGACGGTCGAGTATGGCACGAGGAGGTGAGGTCGGGTTTCCTCGGCAACGAAGAGTATGTGTATGGCCCACCTCCACAGTTGCGTCGGGCCCCGAGCGACATGAATTTGGAGGATGCGGCTCCGCCCGAGGCTGAGGAGCAGCTCGTCAGCGGAGACGACATCCCGGACAAGGAGAAGCAGACAACGCCAATGACTTCATCGACCTCCTTTCGTACGAGGTGTAGAGGGCAGTGAGGAAGGAAGGCTAGACAAGCTCCCCACACAGCCGAGCAGCCTGACAGACAAGGAGGCGACGAGCCTCTCCATCCTCATGTGGTAGCTACCGGAACCGCCATACCCGCTGCTCTAATACGCTGTCGCGCACATGCCGACAGACATTTCAGAGGAAGAGGCTTTCAGGTTGGCCTTATGATGGCTGTGAAATACGCTATATTTTCTCGCGTTTAAACCCTTATCTAAGTCAAGAAATTGACTAAGTTTAACTTTCAACTTGCCACCAATGACTAATTAATGCAAAGATGTGCAATCTCTTCTATTTTTTTGATGTTGTGCAGGAAATCGCGTCATAATGACAAATGGACCTACAATTACTGAAGAAAATCGCGTCAGGAGCATGACAAAGTTGACTATGCTCGAAAAGGCGGTTCCAGGGGCTTTAACGGGCATCGGTACGGGTAAGCCCCCTGCCCGTACCATGCGCCGGTACCATGTGCCGATGCATTCCCAAGGTAAAACCCTATAAGTTTCGTGACGGGACCGACGCTGAAAAGAAAGCCATTCGTCGCCAAACAGAGCCGCCATCCAGCAGATCCATCTGCATCACACCGAAGGAGATCCATCACCGTAGTTCATCCATCCCATCTCTTATCTCCTCCATAGCCATAGCCATCACCATTATAATAGAGATCTCCTTGAGAATTGGCGACCATTCTAAGAATATTGTGATTTTAATCTAAGTATTTTGCACAATGATTTCTATCTTTGTATTTGATCTTGATATTATGTGTGAGTAGTCGTCAGGGGCTGCGGGTTGGGGTGAATCCACGCAGCGTTCATGTGCATCTAATCTTAGTATATGTAAAAGGATTGAATATGAGTTTTGCAATCTTATATCCTTGTCTCTTTGCCTCGTCTCGGTGATCTGCAGGTACCCATATCACTCGATTCGATCAAGGGAAGAGGTGGGATGAGTGGAGAACGACGTGCTACCGCGAAACCCAAGTGATAGAAAGGGAAAAGTACAGGTACATGTTTAGTGATTCATTCAGGATCATCGCATAATCATCTAGCTTAAAGTTTTAGTCTGTACTCATTTACTTAATAACTATTGTTGCTTGCGGCTGTAAGAACAGTGGTTTGCCCATTAGGCTCTTGTCACCTCTAGCTTTAGGGGCAAGAGTATTTACGGATATGCTACTCACAAATCTCTTATCTCTACTTTATTTGTTACACACATGTGCTTCAATTATATATGTATGCATAGCTGCAGGTGAAACCTTAACCCTGGCCTATTTCCATCATTGAACACAAGCTCCTTAAAAGTAAACTAGATAGGTTCGGTAAACTGAAAATAAACTACACTAGCAAGTCTAGTTGACGTTTCCTTTACAACATTTTAGCAGTGCTTTCCAAGGTTCGATTAAACCTAGGTCTTCTAGGAAAAAAACTTATCATACTACAATCTGTAATCCGGATCGAAGGTATCAACCGTTTTTCTAGCGCCGTTGCCTGGAAAGCGATTTCGCTATTCTGGTAAGGTTACTAGAGACCTTATTACTTACTTTATTTTTTAGATTTAAGTTTTTATTTACTCTTTACTATTTTAGTATTTACTTGAAAACCCAAAAAAAATCAGTTACTTATTCTTTTAGTAGAATAAAATACCAAAAATATAAGCACTATGGCAGAAAAGAAGCTTGGGGAATATGTTATCCTCAATGCTGATTTTATTCGTGCACCCATAACTCAGCCCGCTATTGCAGCGGAGAAATATGAAATTAAGTCTGACCTTTTAAGGTTGGTTCAGCTGAACCAATTTGGAGGCTTAGCCGCTGATGACTCAGGTATGCACTAAAATACATTCACTAAAATATGTGATATGATGCACATTAAAGATGTTGACCCCAATGCGGTTAAATTGCGCCTGTTACTTTTTTCATTAAGAGGGAAAGCGAAAGAATGGTTGCTATCTTTGCCTAAGGGCACTATAACTTCATGGGATGAATGTACTAATATATTTATGACTAAGTTTTTCCGACCAACAAAAAATATACAACTGCGTTTTAACATTACATGTTTTAGAGAAGAAGACCACGAGCCACTAGCGCTTGCATGGGAAAGGATGAAGGAAGCCACCATGAGCTGTCCAAGTCATGGAATGGAGGATTGGTTAATCCTACATTTATTTTATAATGCCCTTAACCCAATGTCAAAGTCTATGCTTGATACTGCAGCTGGAGGAACATTCATGAGTAAGCCAGTTGAATTAGCAAGGAGGCTTCTAGATGATATGCAAAGCAACCATGCACAATGGCATGTAGAAAGATCCTCCTCAAGAAAGGTGAATGCAATCACCGAAGGTAACAATGAATAGCTTACTTCAATGGTAGATGAGCTTATACATATTCTTAAGGGTAAGGAAAATACCCAAGTTAATGCCATAACCAAATCTAATGTTGAGGAAGTAGAGTTCATAGAAAGAAATCATTATAACCCTGCATGGAAGAGTCAAAACAATGGCTCTAATTTCCCTAGACAATATAACAACAATGCAGAAGTTCCAAATACTAAGTACACCAGCGGTAGTGGAGCAAGCAATGGTAATACTTCAATAGAAAGTACTTTCAAAAAAATTATGCATGCTCAAGCTGAGAAAATAGTACCCTTACAAAGCTTACTGAAAATCATAGCGCTATGTTAGGGAATTTATCTAATCAAACCGTTTCTATTAAGAACGATGATCAAGTTCTACAGGAAAGGACGAAGACCGTCGAGACACAACTGGGAAAGATAGCTGAAAGCCAAACTATAAGACTTGCAAGATTTGCGGGTAAGCCAGAACCAAACCCCGTTGAAGATCTCAAGATCGATGATGAGGATTGAAAGAAAAGGAGAATCACTTGAAGAACTGGACTATAGCAATGCTCCAACACCAGATTACTCCGTAGAAGATCTCATAAAGATGTTCACTGTAAGACATCCCTGAGTCGACCAAGGTAATGGTGAAAGGTACCATCAATTTATTCATGAGGTAGCATGCAAAGTCCGTGATTTAGAACAACAATATAAGAAGCTAGCTGGAAAACTTCATTTAGCTGATTCAACCAATAGACAAGCTGTGCGCATAGAAGATAATATTGTAATAGAGATTAAAGGATATCCAGCTCTTATTGATCTTATTATTGTTGATATGCCTGAAGATTCTATAGCTCCTATAAACCTGAGAACCCATTTCTTAGAACTATTAAAGTTCTAATTAATTTGGATGAAGGGAATGTGATAATTAATTGGGCTACCATCCAAAGACCTATTTGTAGTACACTTCCCTAGAAAGAATAAGGCCAAACATGATGATGATGGGATCATTACTTTAAAAGCTAATTACTTTGGAGTGGGTCTTCCACTTCCAGCACTTAAGTGATCACCATCTTGGTCAAACTAATTGACGTTAACCAGAAGCGCTTCATGGGAGGCAACCTATGATTAATAAAGTTTTCTATCTAGTTCTTGTTTATTTTAATGTTTAGTTTTATTTGTTCGTTTCGTTTATTTTTATTTTAAATAAAGAGTGTTCATGAGATCCTTTGAAAAAGAGGAGAAGAAAATAAGCAACAATGCCTTTTGATTTTATATACTAACAGTTGCGCATTCTTGATAATATATACTGTTGTTTTTTCCTTAGTCATTTTCGAGGTAATGTTGATGCACAAGGACATGTGAAAATTGCACAGAATTGTTTTAGTTCGGAGGTTACTGTAACTTTCGCGACCATCGGTACGGCCGGAGCCGCCCCTACCATGCGCCTGTACCACATCTGCAACCTCAAGGAAGAAAAGTTGGAAGTTTCGACGTGCTGTGTTTCTTGGTTTATCTTTTGCATGTTAGTGTTCAGTCTATTATAAGTGGGTTAGCACCTTGTATTAAACCTTAGCAGTTTGTGGCTTTATTAATTTAGTAAAAACAGCTATCCTACGGGCCTCTAACATGTAGTTCTTTCTAGCAACCCATCTTCCGGGCTACTATCACTTGTAGCACTAGACTTTGGATCCGTGAAGTTAGCAAACAATCCATATTGGGTTGTGATATAACCAGAATTTCAAATCATTCACTTGCTTCAACTACTCATGCTATGGATGTGCAGAAATATTGCGGAAGAAAGTGAAATGTCCATCTATCGCATGTCCCGTGACTCATGTGTGGTATTTGAAAGGTATTTCTAGTTATATCGCGAATCTTTTAGATAAACCTCTTAAGAAGGTTGTGACATGACTTCTTATTTATGTGGGTGTCATAAATGTCTTGATCGAGCAAAGACTTCTTTCTACGCGACGGAAAAAATAACTATAAAGTTTCCCTTTTTGTTTGTGAATCCACTCATTCATATGTTCATGCTAACAGAAAAGAGGATCCAATATAGATAAGATTGTTTTCTCAGGAAATTCCGAATGATGAATTTGGGATGTCATGCCCCACAAGTTAGTTGCCCAAGCGCTCCCTAGGAGGGCAGTCTACCACAAGATAGAGTTTGAGCCTGGAGCCAAAGCCCCAACCCCTCCATTTTAGGTTGAGCTCAGGAAATCATCTATTGACCGGGAACTCCTCTAGGTCGTCATTCTGGACGCTCATTGACGCATGCATCTGCTGTCGTGGGCACCACTAGTCGTCCGACAGCGTCTCCTTCTTTGGGCGCCCGAAGTGGAGCCACCCGCATGGCGGTGATGGTGCCTTATCCTTTTGGACGTGATAAATGATGCCTCCTGACGGCGTGTACCGGGTGTTCTGAAGACGATGTCGATGGAGTACATGAATGAGACGGCACGTGGGGTCAAGGTGCGTCAGGAAGACTAGCGGGAGCACAATGATGTGGAGCAACGAGGTGGTGAGACTAGGCGGTGTGTACGGGAAGATGCTGGACGGGGCGGGACATGGTTTGAGGAACCAAAAATGGGATAGTACCTCGTCGTGGCCTTGCTACCACTTGTTGTGCTCACGCTTGTTGTAAGAGCATCTCCAGCCACGTCCCCCAAAGTGTTCCACAAACGGCGTCGAATCGTGCGTTTGAGGGACGTGTTTTCTTCGTGCCGCGTTTGGAGGACGTCACTCCCCAGCCGCATCCTGAAAACATAGCCCCCAAACTTGTTTTTACATTAAAATACTATTTTTTGTTTTTCTATTGATTTTTATTTCAATAGAGAGGAGGAACATTACACAAACTAATACATAATTGGGAACATGGTTTTACACAAACTAATACATAGTTTGGAACATTGTTTCAACAAACTAATACATAGTTAAAGCATTGCAAAATGAGAAAACCTAACTATAGTTGGCCTCGCAGATTTCGCATGTTCGCTGCCAAGAAAGAACACTCTTAGGCACTCTCAGTCACCCAAACTGGAAAATCCAGCTGGCAATGATAGCCTTATTGGTCATATGCAGGGAGAACATACAGAAACCTTCGTGACCATTTTCGTTGCAAAGAAAGAACACTCGGCATGTTCAATCGTCCTCCTCTTCATCGTCGTCGTGGTAGTGCCGGCGGCAGGACGTGTCGTCGAACACATTCACGCTCATCTCTTCATCACCTTGGTAGGATAATGTGAGCACGCAGCCAGCTTCGAGGTCGTGGAAGCGTGCAAACTTCTCCCAAACGGTGTGTTGGTACATCTTGCCGCGCCCGTTGAAGAGCACGTCCACCGGCCACCGGCAGAAGCCGAAGCCAACCTCCCGCAGCTGAAGCATCGGGAGACAAACTCGGCGAACTTGTCTGGCAGCCTCTGGATGCCAAGCGGGCCGCCATTGAGGACGGCGATGAACTCGAAATCCCACTCCCCCTCGAAAGACGACGACATCGTAGGCGACGGCGACCGTGCATGCCTTGCTGCTCCCAGCACGGCCATTGCCACGACCACGGCCGCGACCTCGGCCTCTACCAGCCATGGAATGGGCCTCCACTCTTGAGATGGGGGCGGCTAGGGTTTTTGTGTGAGGGACGATGCGAGAGCGCCCCTCTTTATAGGTCGGAGGGAGGCGAGGGAGCGGTGGTGCTCATTAACGCCGGCACGGAGAGCTAGGCGCGATGAGACGTTTCGCTGCGACTCTGCGGAAACTGCATCGTCACTGCACGCCAATAACTTCCGTCGCGAGGTAGGCGACGGTTAGGTTAAACTCGAATGTGTCAATGATTCGTCGGTCCCGCCACCCCCACCTCGCTTCTCGCTTTGCCCGGCATGCCCGGAGCGTTCCCTATGGACCGAGGGCCGCTCGGGGCGCCGGACACCGTATTGGGCCGCGCCGGATGAAAGGAGGCTTTGGGGCGCGCGGCTAGGAATGAAAAAAATGTCCAGCGCACCCCAAAAGCCTTTGGGGGACGCGGCTGGAGATGCTCTAAGGTTGCTCTTGTGGTAGGCCACGATCTTGGCCTCGTGCTACGTGTTGAGCTTTGCCAGCTAGAGGTCATTGTCGACATCCTAGTAGGGTCCATCTGCTACTGCGCGGGAAGTCAACATGGCTCTCCTCGCCGTGGGGTAGCAGCAGAATGCAAACCCGTCCTAGCTGATATTCCAGCAAGTGGGCATACGCCAGTCTAGGACCACCAACTGCATGTTGTCTCTGCCTCCTCCAACGTTTGGTTCCACGGGCGCATGCCGCCGTCGGTGCTATCTCCGGCCTCGTTGTCGTTACTACCCTTCGTGGGTCCAACGTCGATGTGTTAGAGGCGGTGGCGATGCTCTAAGACGAGGGTGGATTTGACGTTAGACCAAAATAGACATATTTATGTCAGAAATAGGCCGTGCCACGCTGAAGATGTATTAAATAAAGTTTAAATAAAAGCCGTATATATTGTTTTGATGTAGAACCTAATCTCCCCCATTTCGAAAAAAAGAAGACGAGATTGGTGACAAGGGTAGGGTTCCATGAACCAGTATGTTGCTCACTTTTTAGCATTTTTTAATGGCTTTGCTGGTCCCGGTTGAGTTGCCGTCAGTTTGCACCAGTAGATGTTTAGGGGGTGGTGGGGTAGTAGTATCTCGCCGAAGAAGACGGCGGTCCCTGCGTACCAAACTGTATGAACGAATCCCATGCCCATGAAGAACCACCAGCACAAAGAAGCACGATGTGCAAACTGAACCGCGAGTCCGCGACTTTTTTTTTTTTTGACAATCAATATCACATATATTCATAGTAACAAATAGTACATGGTAGAGATACATGAACTGACTCTAACGATTACAAAATAAAGTCTAAAAGATAGTAACAAATCTTCGAGGTCTTCAATTTCTTTCTTCTTCCGAACACAATCTTGTACTCTTGTGAAGGCAGCCAAAGATACATAACGAACCATAGACCTGTAGATACCGACGAAAGTTCTCCCATAATTTTTTGAGCCGCAATGCCAAGACTGCGTGCACGCACGCAACCATTAAAGCAGTCATACAACATCGGCAAGAGTACCAACACCAGGATATCAGGGAATAAAAACCAACTAGCTTTGTCGTCGTCGATGGAGAGCCGAGAGTACGAATCACCATTGTCGAGGACGTAGCAGCGGGACAAAAACGCGTGAGGATAATCCTCCTCGCGGCAACAACGACAAAAGATCCAAAATCGATCTGGCGAAGCAAGATCCGAAGACCCATACCTAGAAAATTGTGATTGTTCAACACCACCATTGATGCCGGGAAGAAGATCTCGTCGCCGAACGAAAGACCGAAGATCACTTATTGCATACGATGCCATCTCCATTGAGGGGAAACCAACAAGAATGCGGCTACCAAAATCCTAAAATAATCTAATGAAAACAATACTTTTATTCAAAACTCCACGCATAGATCGGGTTCCCCACTCCTCCTGACGCCGGCGAAGCCGACCGGAGGAGGGGGAACCAATCTATGGAGGAGGATGAACTGGAGACGGCTAGGGTTAGGGCGGCGGCTGAGAGGAGACACCACGGGAGGAAAAGAATTGATTGAAGATGAATTGACTTAACCGCGAGTCCGCGACTCATTGGTAGTGTTTCACTTATTGACGAGTCAAACATTGGCAGTCTACCAGAAAGAGTTGTTCTAGGGTGATCAGATTCGGACTTGGGCAACAGGAACTCCGATCCGATTCACGGGGACCACCGACAAATATTGGTACTGGCCAAAAGAGATGGAGTCTCTTTCTTTCTTGATCTCAAAAAATTCGACTTGGGATCAGTGGAGCAACGGCATGTTTCCTCTTTCCTGGGGATCATCGCGGTTTCCAGCTTTTACCTGTTTCTTCTTAATTTTGAAATCTAGTTTCTCAGCAAAAAAAAAAAACTTCCTCCCCGAAGTTGATTTTTTTAAAAATAAAATGGCACTGTACCCATACGCTTAAACCCAGCAAAGAGACTATTTAAAGGTTTACCATAATTTGTTTGTTTGAAATTTCCCAGGGAGAGCCCATCCATGCACGAGTCACCGTGTGCGTACGAAGCGCGAGACAGGGGATAGCTCGGTCCATCGGTACATATGACGCCTACTCACACACCTTCTACGTATTGAGCAGATGGTCTAGCAGCTTTAATTGGCACGAAAGTATTCCCTGGCCACTGCGCGTGTCCTAGTAGCCACACCGCACCGTAGCGTGGCGAACCCACACCAACGGATACACTTAGAGGCGCAGTATCTCTACTACTTAAAAAAGGGGAAGACGTTCCGTCGTCAATCCGTCGCATGGTCCGTCGTTTCCTTGATCCCTTCGTCAATCATCCCACCTTTCCTCGGGCCACCTTTTCAGTTTAGCCCCTCGCAAAATGCGAAATCAACTTGCAGTCCAAAATCCCCACCAGTCCAAACCCCCGTCGTCATTTCCCCCAATCCAGCGTGAGAAGAAAGAGAGGTGAGCAATGGCGCTAGGGTTTGCCTTCCCCACCCATTCTCTCCGACACGCTGCCACCTAGATGCTCCTCCTCCTCCTCCTCCTCTGCCGTACTACACCCGAGAGAGCCGCCGCCAAGCAAGACCCTTCCATCCGATGAGCAGGCTGCTCCTCCACGATGCCTCTCGCCCCGGAGCTCATTGTCGACGACCACAACCGGGTTCACCATCTACCGCCGGATCCACCACCCTCCTTGTCGCTGCCCGCGGCGCCATGCGTCTCGAAGCAAGCCCCTGCGACGCCGCTTCATGGGCCCTGGGCCGTCGTCACCGGCGCCGCAGACAACATTGACCAGGACATCGCCTTCTACCTTGCCAACTCGACGCCCACACTATAGGTGCTGCCCTCCATGCCCCCAGGACTACGTCCTCTGAGCCTCAACGCAGGTCAGTCGCCACATAGATGTAAGGGATCTCACGTCTCTTCCATCTAAAGGGATTTAGTGTTCTTCGACCTCAAGAGTAAGGATTATTGATGGTTTCATTTTGCTTGAACGGGTAGAATAAGGATTGTGGACCTGGAGCCATTTTGCTTGAACGGGTAGAGCCTTGTACAAATGGTTTGTGAAATTTGATGTTAAGTGCAGTTTAGCAACCTCACTGCAGGTTATAGCACGAAATTAGCTTAATTCAAGGTACTCTTTTCTGCAAGTTATATAATGGAACTTGGTTACCAGTTAGCACTTGTTAATAGCATCCTTGGTCGTCTTTTCTGAAGCGTGAACATTGTCCTCCTGAAATCGCTGCTACTTGCTTGATCTCCATGACTATCTTATGTTGTTCTTCTATGTTATCTGCTCATGTGTAAAGAAAAATTGACCATTCAATTATGAGCCCAGATAAGTATGTTCTTTGCTAGAATGTACGAAGTTTTCTATTTTCATACTTATGGTTCCGATGAATGAAAAGTTTACTAATTGACATGGATATAAATGTGTTTGTAGTACCTATGGTCATCAAAAGTTTTTCCCATTAATTTTATGATTTACGCTGGCTCCAATCATATTCTAGCAAGGGTTTCATATAATTAATCTAGGAGTACTAGCTTCTATTTTTGTACATCTTTGAACACAATTAGCGTATTTATCGAACCAGAATCATTCAATAAATATTTCTTGTTCATCTCTAAATTAAATTGTATATTGCTTTCATTAGCATTGCTTAGCGCTCTTGCACATCATTTGGTTCAGTAGTTCAGCCAGTGTAATGTATCTTCCCTGTACACATTAACAAAAATACTATACATTTTTTACTGTTTTTTAATATACCTTTTCATATACCCCAGGCTCTTTCTTCTATGAAGCAATTGGGTGCGTGTAAGACTTGGTAAATTCCAAATAACCACAAGCAAAGTGAAGATAGTGATGGTTTGTTTAGAAGTCATATTAATTTTTTATTTGAAATGGCAAACTATTACAGTGTCATGAATATACAGATATAAGCAATACATAGGTCTTATTTTAGAGAAGCTAAGTAATAAGTTTATCTTTGATCTTCCCAGGAAGCTCCAGCATCAAAGCAACGCACTGACACACCCATGTCACACTGTACTTTTACACTTCTGAACTGCAAAACAAATTTTAGAGAGAAACATCATATTATCAAAATGGTATTGCCTGATAAGGAAAGAACTTAAACGTTACCAGCCATAAACTACAGCGCCACCCATCTTATTGTCGCTGACGAGGCCATAAATAGAACCATCATTACTTTCTGCTCGATTTAGTGACCCTTTTTTTCTTCAGATTTAGGGAGTTCTCTACATTTTAAGGATTTCATAGAATAATAATGGAATTGACAATTTCATTGCAGGCATCACACTGTGCTGATGTTACATGGAAGAGACAACCACCATATTTTTGTGGCAATACGTATTAGCATTTCTTTTTTGGAGTCTGGGAAAGTTCGTCGCCACCGAGAGTATAATATGGGATCCTTAGG
Source organism: Lolium rigidum (assembly GCF_022539505.1). Lineage (NCBI taxonomy): Eukaryota > Viridiplantae > Streptophyta > Magnoliopsida > Poales > Poaceae > Lolium > Lolium rigidum. Next base: position 282,875,734 of record NC_061509.1, read on the forward strand.
CTGAAATTAGAAGCTTTGAGGGTTCTAACAGGCAATACTATGCACATAGCGAAAGATTTGTTTCATCCTCGACAATTAAGTTATTACAGACTTGTAACAGGCAGAAATTAGAGGTGTGAGTTCTTAGTTGTGCTCCTGGACCAAGTATGTAGACCAAATGACTTCAATTTTTTAATGGAAACAATGCTCGATAATTGTTTACATAGTGAATTTGTCCATAGTGCACTCAACCTGTTCATTAAGAAAGTTATCAAGCATATTGTATAAGATTTTATCTAACTCGACCAATCTACATATTTATGTACACATTGTGCATCTGCTTTTGTATTTTGCCATTGCACTTGTGGTTGAGCTGACAAGACTTCTTGATCATAATGGTGAAGGGGAGATGATCCTCGCGGTGAAGGGGAGCTGAGGGGTGAAATGGTGCACGTAAAAATGATCAGAGGTATAAAATATAATTTCCCTGCTGTCAAACAAAATAATACAGTGCTACTGAGTGCTCTTTGTTAATACAATTGCTTCACACATTCCATAATTTCTGTAGTGTATATGATATGTTACAGTATTAGGGAGTATTAGGGATGCCAATTTGTGATATTTATGGGTGAAACCACAAAGTGTACCTGAATTAATTCTTGCCATGATCCGGTCCCATTTTCTCCTTTTTTCTGTTAACTTCACTCAGAAATACATGCTGATATATTTACGACCACTTGATCTGTTATGGAGGATTGGATGTTTCTAGACACCGATAATTTTGTTTATTGGCTTCTATCACAAATTTTTTTCATTTCAAGATAATTTAGTCAATGATGATCAAGAAAGAAACAAATTATTGGTTGATGGATCTTTGATAGTATGAAATCTGCACACAAACCCAACTTCCTCATTGAAAATTTTCTATATGCTCAGATAGAGGAGTGTCACGGAATTTGGGAACTGTAAATTCAAATAGCTTGAGCCATAGGCATAGTCTTATTTTCCCCTATAATTTTAGATCCACTAACCGCATAACAAAATGTGAGCATGCAAAATCTTATATAGTTATGTATTGTTTTCTTCTAGAATTTACGGATGAGATGTGAAAAATTAGGATGAGAATCGGATGTTGGACCGTGAGCACGTGTTGCAGGTCTTTGCATGATATATCATCCAATCGTCTAAGAATTTGGCATGTTGTATGAATCTCCTTGCATGTGTTGGTTTCTTCTCCATTTGAGTAATGTGATATGGTTCTAGGTATCGTGGTGAAAATGAGATGAGCGGCATTGTAGACAAGGGAGTGGAAATATGCGAGCCGAAACACATGCTAAGACCAAACCAAAAAGAGAAAGAACATTCAAATGTGTGGTGCTAGAAGGGAGAGAGATCTTGTCTTTTGTAATTATCGTGATATTTTTCGAAGGCTAGGTAACTCATCAAATCACTCCTAGGTAACAAATCAGTTTTACCCACTTCATCCTGGAAATCATTAACAGTGACAAACAGGTATAGATACTCTATTAATATGTTACAGAGTACAAATAAAGTACATTTTCTATGGCTGGAAAGTCCTTTAGATATTTGAAGCCTACAAATGGCTCATACCCTTGATCCGAAACATAGGAACTTGATCTTGACATGTTCACACTTGGATATTTCAGGCTATGTGTGTCATCATCTAGCATTTTATTTCTTTGGTGGTAGCCATTTACATTATTTGAAAAAAGTAGGACTTACAAAATCATCTTGTATGTCTCTGATTCTGTTGCCAATGGACTGGAAAACTTCTCTCCAAATTTACCATTTATCTGGGGACTTGCCTCGTGATCCTATGGGTACATTTATTTGGTTCAGATGATGGACTAGCAGCAACAAACATTGGCGAGCTAATATTATTTCCAGTTGATTGTATGTACATGAGGGCTTCTATCTGAAGCTCTGTTGAAATTATCATTATCATTCTGGTGCAGTACGTAGCAACGCTCAGGTTACTATCACAAATTGAATAAAAGGGTAGAGAAATCATCCTCACATAATGTGGGTACTACCATCAGATAGAGGGAGATTAGTAGATTGGACAAGGAGCTACGAGAACATTAATTAAAAGAGTGACGGAGGAATACGATGGATGTGACTGTAAAACATAACCTTTCAATCAAAATTTCCTGTACATTTTTGTTTTTGTCCCGGTGCAACGCACGGGCATATTACTAGTAACTAGAGAAAGCCATTCTACTTCTACTTTCCAACGGCATACTCCACCCTTCTTCTCCAAAGAATGAAATGTATCCCGTACAATACTAAAAAACACAGACCCTTTTACCCTCAACTTATTTGTGTTAAACACTAACCCACTCGAATACCAAAACTAAAGTTATTACTTCCTCCATCACATTGAAAGCTTTCTTGTATTTGTCACAATTTGGATGTATCTAGGCAATGAAACATCCAAATTTTAATAAATCTAAGATAAGTTTCATGTGACTAAGGAAGTACATCATAATAAAAAATCAAATTAGATACTCAACAAGGTTAATCTTTAGGGGCCGCTGCCACTGATTAGTATGGGAATATCTCTCTTGCATCTATTCATCTTTTCTTCTCTTGTGCGACACTGCCTAGAGGTTCGCTCGTGCAAGGGTGGGCACCGGTCCGACAACGTATCCTATCCTTCGCTTGCTCTTCCTTATCGTAGACTGTAATAGTCATGCCGGCAGCTTGCGTTGTGTGTGTGTGCGCGCGCGTGCGTGCGTGTATGTGTGCAGTGTTATATTATAAGCTCAACATCGTGTATCTTTCACCATTGTGATAAGCTGGGCTCAACATCGTGTATCTGTTTCACCATTGAGGGCGTTACTAATTTAATGTCGGGCTTATGACCTTCTATCTAAGAAAAAATGTTCATTGTAGAAAAAGTATGGGTGCTGCATTGTAGAAGACACGAACAACGAAAGGCCATTGTGGCCACCTTCTACAGAGAAGAGCATGAGACCGGAAATGTAGAAGTTGTTGGCACAACCGAAGATGTAGCTAGGATGAAGCTCATGCCATTACACACCAGACTAATCCACGGTAGGTTATCCTATCCAAATCCTTGTACAAGAATGTTATTACTCCGTATATTATTTAGAACCAATGCGATCCAACACTCATGTGTGTGTGGATCAACACCGTTGAAGGACCTCGGTCACGTCCCCATAGTTGATGTCAAGCAACCAAATGCTAGCACCAATGTGCCACCTCGCGAATTTTCCTGCTCATGTATATAGGTCCTCCCATCTTTACACTACTAGCGTGTGCGGCTAGCCATGGAGACAGGAGCAGGGGCATATGATTTCGAGTTATAAGGGTGAGGAATATGGATAGTGTGGTACGTGGCACGAAAAGCAAGCACTAGTGGAAAACGGGCCTGTAATCCCGGTTCGTTTGGGGCTTTAGTCCCGGTTTTCAAACCGGGACCAATTAGGCGGGACTAAAGGTCCCCCTTTCGGTTGTAAAACAAATCGGGACTAATGGTCCCGCCACGTGGGCTGCTGGCGCGCGTCGAGGAAAATAATCTTTAGTCCCGGTTTGTAACACGAACCGGGACTAAAGATAATTTCGTTATTTTTTTAATCTATTTGGTTATGTCCAATTATTTTTCGCTCCTTTTTTTTTCTATTTTTTCAGAATTTCTAGTATTTCAGTTATTTAACTAGTTTAGTTTCTAACTACACTTAATCTCTAACTACGCTTAATCAATAGTCAAATTACTTACCCGTGGTCCAACTTCCCGCTCGGTCACCCATCCTCCCACTACTTCAGCACTAGCACGCTTAACTTCCAAGTTCCTTTCCCATCCTGCTTCCAAGTGCTTCGCGGGCATGTTGTGATACTAGTATCATATCAATCCTATTGACATGTTGGTCGATGTCACACTTATTTATTATTCGAATTCCAAATAATTATTTTAATAAACAAAACTAATGACGTAATAACATGTTGTGGTAATGGTATTATAATTATAATTTTTTTAATTTGTATTATAATAGTTTTTAATTTATTATTTTTTAATATTTTTTTGCCAAACTTGAAAATTTGAAAATCTAAAAATTGGCTAACTTTATGGTTAAGTAATAGTAATCTTTATGCATGATGTAATTATTATTTTGAAAAATTTAAAATATAAAAATATAAAATTCCGAATTTCTGGCAAAACTAAAATCTTCCTACTTTCATATTTTCATTTGAAATTTTGAGAATCTAAAAATTGGCTAACCGGGTAAACCCCGGTGAATTCGGATGTAACTTTTTCCCACGATGATTTTGATATATTACACGTTTTTTTTCGACGTCGTATGCAAAAGTTAATGCGGTTTTACCATTTTTCAAACCTTTTTTGCAAAAAAAGTGAAAACTCAAATTTGTTAATTTTCCTTAATAGTAGGTTGCATAACATACAAGAATCTGAAAAGATTTTATTTTTTGAATTTTCTATCATTTTCTTTTATATTTTACGTTGTTAAAAAAGGCGATCCACGGTGGTGGGGGAGGGGTGGAGGTGCATGGGGAGGCAAAAAACCCTTTAGTCCCCCTTCGTATTACGAACCGGGACTAAAGTGTCGACCTTTAGTCCCGGTTCGTAATACGAAGGGGGACTAAAGACTTTTGCTCCATAGACCACCCTTTAGTCCCGGATTGTATTACCAATCGGGACTAAAGGGTCCAAACGAACCGGGACTAAAGGGGTTTCATGATGAACCGGGACCAATGCCCCCTATTGGTCCCGGTTTGGTTCAAAACGGGGACATTTGCTTGAGACGAAAGGCCTCTTTTCCACTAGTGAAGAGAAAGGAATGTTAAGTAATAGAAAACAATGTTAGAAAGAAATTTAACATTGAACCTCATTAGCAAGGGCTAATCCCGTACTAATGGCGTGAGCGGATTATTGGTCAAGGGTTCGCTTGATATGGCTCGGACGAAGCTCCGCATGCCGGATTCATGGTCGGCAAGCATGAAACAACGCATGAACGGTGCCTCCACGATCAGTACATCAGCGTTTGTTTTGGAAATTCTCGATGTTTCAAAGGTTTATCGAATGATACAAGTGTTTTTTTTTGTGTTGTATGCAATGATTTCCGGTTGCTTGCCGCAAAGGCATTTTTCCAATATTGCGGGCGTGTTTGTGCGATATTGTATGCGACGGCCACACATGTTGCGTGTGTCGATTTCTTTTGTAACGAAGTGTAGCACGCATTTTTTTGCTACATTTTGCGAAATGTGGATTTGTTACATATATATGCTCTTTTTGCTACATTAATATCCGAAATGTTACACGACTTTATAGATCACGGGGAAATAGTGCAAATGATGTTGCATATGGATAAAAAAAATCACGATATGGATAAATTAAACATGGCGACGGAAGGTTGGTGCCACAGAATTGTTGGATTAGCTGATCAGATCGATCGAGTCCTGGTGCATGCAGCTATGGCTGGTAGGCAGGGACCGCCGACCACGGTAGTACTGTACCAGGGGACATCTGCTGGTGCAAACTGAGGGTACGTATCTCAAACGGGACCAGAAAAGCCATAGTAAGAAGTAGCTAAAAAAGAAGCAGCATGCTGATGCATGCCCGTCCTGGTTGATGGAACCCTACCCTTCTCCCTTGTCACCACTCTCATCTCATCCATCCATTTGCTATTTCTAATATCGTCCTGGTTGCTTTGGTATTCCGTGGCGAAAGAGCCGAGATGAACTTTGACCACACGTTGGGACGTCCATGCCTTGTGGCACGAGGTAGGTGCGAATTCGCGTGATTATTTGGCATGTACTACTCCCTATATTGGGTACTACTACAAACAACCATGATTATATTGGGTAATTAAAAAGATCGTATAACGTCCAAATAATGTTTTTTTTTTGCATGGTAATACGATTCTCATTGATAAATAAAAGACGAGATACAAAGTACGTATACACCGATCTTACAGATCTGAAAAGATAGGATAAACCTATGTGACAAACCAACGCCTATCCATCTTCTTTGGCACCACCGTAGCAGCCACCAAGAAAAAAATGGACGAATCACCTCTTCACCTGAGCTCGACGCGGCTCCATCGCCGATCATCGCCTTTTCGGACCTCCAATGTAGTTTGCCATAGGACAAACCATTATCGTTGAAAGAATCGGACCAGTGGCAGCATGTCCCCGGACACGCCATCGAACTTCAACGACCGGCACCCACGCACGACGATGTCGGAGTAGGGAACCGTAACCATCGGCCTTCAACCACGAACCCACCACAAGGTGCACCATCTTCCGAGCTGTCACCGCGTGCGGACCACCGTCCGCACATACTCTGGACGAATCCTCTCGCTCCACCTTGGCGCCGGAGACAACACCGCAACGAACGGGGACAGAGCAGGAGGAAAAAACCATCTGATGGAGTCGTCGCCGCCGCCTCGCCGACACCATCCATGAACCCTAAAGCCACCGATCTGAAAGATCGGCAAGCACACAGTGCCACCAACTCCGAGACGCCGCCATGAAGGACAGCGCGGTGTGGGAGAAGAGTTGTGGCAGATTTATTTGCCGGCGCGCCGCTCCCACCACCCCAACGGCGCGCCATGCCGCAGAACTCCTAGCCCTAAGTACCATGCAAAAAACGGGGTCCCCCTCCCTCCTACCGCCGGAGCGGCAAGCGGAAGGAGAGGGGCCCAACGCAGATGCCGGAGATTGGAGCAGGAAATTTGGTTCCGCCGCCGCCAACGTCCAAATAATGTTACTGCGAGTAAGTACTACTACTATACGCGTAGCTCGATCAGGTGCATACCGGGCGGGCAGACGGGCGTGTCCCGTAACCGCCCGCCAAAAACACAAGGTGACAGAGCGAGACAGCCTCTGCCGGCCACACCCCTGCTACGGCGGTTTCACTTTCATGGACGCGGTGGTGCGGTCGAGCTGGGATCAGCGGGTTCCTTGGGATCGTTCCAACTTTTGCCCCTTGTGGTCAATGGTGATTCTTTCCCACGAAAATGACAACTTAACGTAGGCCAAGGCCATGCAATCTGCCTCCCTCCCTTTTTCTACCTAGCTATTTTCTCGAATCAACACGCGCGGTAACTAGAGAAAGCCATCTTACTTTTACTTTCCAACGGCACTCACCCTTATTCTGGTTTCACCCTCTTCTCCAAAGAACCATATGTACCCGGCCCCTACCGTATAGAAACAAAGACACTTTGTCCACCTTTTTACCCTCAACTTTAATTGTGTACCCACTCAAATAACGAAGCCATTTTTTTAGATAATAACAACAGGGAACCAAAGCTGATTAAAGGCAATGGCAACACAACCCTACGTACGTGTACGTGCCCCTCCCACAGTCCCACCCCAGCTGCCAGCTGACTACACGCTGCAGCGGTTCAGTGATTCTCCCTGGCCTCTTCTGCGCGAACACGGCCGCGCGGCACGGCACGGCACGACAGAAACCATCTGATCAATGGAAACCACAAAGTTGAGCTGTGCAGCTCCAAGCAAGAGTACATGGGGTATGCGATCAATTCGACGATACGGTCCGGTCTTTCTTCTTTTCTTTCGATGAAAATCTGGTCCAAAACAGCAAAACTTTCCCGCAAGGGAAAAGAAAGTGTAAAGACTCCGCATTATTTCAAATTTTAACCCTAGCCTAAGCATCTCCACTCGCCCCTCTATATGGCCTCCAGCGTTGCCCTTTTTGGGCCTGAATGGGAGCGCTGGCGCGGAAGCAATTTTGGGGAGTAGACAACGCCTAGCCCGACCACTCTATGCGGCGCCCAGCCGGGGTTTTTTTGCTACAATTTGAAACAACAAATGAACTACGAGAATTTATTATAAGTTTAACTAATAAATAAGTCCAGCATATTAAACAAATAGTTAAGTTCAACAGATGCTCCCCGTCGCCCACGACTTATCCTCCTCGGCGAATATGGCCAGGAGGGTGACGAGGATCCACAGATGCTCCTCGTCGTCCACGGCTTCCCTTGCTGCAGCGGCGACAACGAATTCCTCGTCCACCAGAGCAACAATCATCTCCTCATCGTCGGAGTCCATCACCTTGGCAAACCGTCGAACACCTCACATGCAAGGTGGACGCTGGGTGGGGGCAGGGAACGGGAGGCGGCAGTCGGGGTAGGGATGATGGTGTGATGGGCGGAGCGGTAGAGCGGGGAAGTGGAAAAGTATATTCAACGGCGAAGGGGTGTCTATCAGAAACTACCGGCCAACGGCGGCGAGGGTTGGTTGCGGCGCCGATCTGGTTCTCAGGAGGCCAGAATGGGGTTGGGAGGGCGAGATTGGAATGGGCTGGTGAGGGCGTCAGATGGACGAAATAACTCCGCGCTCATGTCGGAGATGCCGCATTCGTCACCGCCAATGCCATAGTACGCCGTCGGCCTCATGCAGGATGTCCAGTCGGAGGAAGAGGCTTTCAAGTTGGCATTGCAGGATTCGGTGACACCTACTCCGCCACCTCTACCATCGTGGACACCAGCGGCTGCTCCACCTCTACTTGTGTGGGCACTAGCAGTGGCTCCACCTCCACCACCGGCCACACCGGCATTTGCTCCGCCGGTCCTCAACTGTCCATGGAAGATCCCAGACTTCGTCGACCTGTCCCAGGTGCGCTCAGCGACGACGAGGCGTAGTCTAGGGTTAGGGTTAGTAGGCCATGACCTTTTTTAATTTTAATGTTTTTATTTGTAATAAAAAAAAGTTTGTGTAAACAGCGAAATGCGTCCTGCCGCTGGGGATGCAAATGGACCGCCATGACTGGAAGGCCATTTTCGTGTCCACGGGCCAACGCAAACGGACCGCTCGATCAGTTTTAACGTCTGAAATTTGTCGAGCTGCTGGAAATGCCCTAAGATAAAGGTGGATGCATGAGATGAGGGTGATGACAAGGGCAGGGTTCCATCAACCAGGACGGGCATGCATGTTGCGCCCTTTTTAGCTATTTCTTATTCGGGTTTAGAGTTTGCACAGTAGATGTCTCCTGGTAGTACCGTGGTGGGGTGCGAAGGGCATCTCCAACCCTGCCACCCAAACGGACGCGTTGGGCGTCCGTTTTGGGTAGTTTACGTGGCCGCGCGGACACCCGGACAGCGGCCCGCGTCCGCGTGTCTGTTTGGGTCAGACGCTGCGCTCAACGCACGAACGCAACGCAAATGTAAAAAAAATGAAAAAAGAAAACAACAAAAATGTAAATTTAAACTAGAGGTTCATTAAACTTAGCCCTATTTTGGGCAATTTTTACACAAAAGAAAGCCCTGGGCTTTAAACTAAAAAAAAAAGAGCAAACCCTAGGCTAGGGTTTGGGAGCACGGTGGCCGCCGGTGCGCAGTACTACTCCCGGTAGTACTCGCTGTCATCGCCGTCGATGAGGACGATGTCCCCGGCGGCGACGCGCTGTTCCGGCTGGACACGCCGGAGGGTGTCGGGGACTCCGGCCAGGGCGACCACTGCGCCCTTTCCCAGGCGGAGTGCGGGTCTGGAGGGCTCGCCGGCCTGCGCAGGCGTGCGCGCCGCGCGGCCTCCTTCCAGAGCTGCTCCGCCGCAGCGGCCTGCAGCTCCGGCTCCTGTCGGAGCGCGGCTTGGCACTCCTCCTCCTCCCGGGGCGCCGCCTGGCGTGTGGCCTCCTCCTCCTCCCGGCGAGCCATCTCGATGAAGGCCCATGCCTCCGCCTGGGCATCCTCCTGGGCCTTCCTGGCCATCTCCACTAGCGCGGAGGCTCGCAGCGTCTCGGCGAGGTGCGGCCATTTGGCCAGCTCCTCGAGGTCGATGAGCTCGCGGGACGTCGCGAGCGCCGCCTGCAGCTTGGGGTAGTCCTCCTCCTGGGTCTCGGGCTGGGGCTGGGGCTGTGGCGCCGCCGCGGGCTCGTTGATGTAGAGGCCACTGGGGCGGCGGCCAGCCCGCCTAGCAGGCGTGCGCGGCTGCGCGTGAGGCCGCACCGTCGCCGAGGTGAAGCACGTGCGCCGGCGCGCATCATGCTCCACCTCGAACCACAAGTCCTAGTTGGGACTTCTGTCACCGTAGGTGGGGTGCTCCCGGAGGTCTGCCGACAGCTGCGCGCGGCGCCTCCGGATCTCAGCGATGCGGGCGCGGCCGGAGCCCGGGATCGGCGGCACCGGAACCCGATCTGGGCTCAGGTGCCAACCGTGGGGGAGGTGCACGTCCCCCCACGACATTGGGACGTCGGCATCCCAGAACATCAGCGCCACCACTACGGTGACGTAGATCCGGTCGCGGATAGGAGGAGCCAGTGGCCCTATGTCGAACGCCGCCGGAGTGATTCGCCGGCTGCTGCCGGCCTCGTGGTCGTTGGTGGACGGCTGGAACTCCCGCTTCGGGGCCATGGCGGCGCGAAAACTCGTGCGTGTTTGCGGTCGGAGTGGAGAGTGGGGACTGGATAGGGAGAGTCCCCCTCCCCGAGTCCACATTTAATAGGACTGGGCACCGATAGCTGGGCCAGCCACGCGGACCAGGCGGACACGCGAGGACGCCGCGTGCCATCCGCGGCCACGCAAACCTGGCCCAGATTTGGGCCGGGTTTGGGTCGTCCCGAACACCCGCGGCCATCCTCATTTGCGATGCATGGCCGCGTTGGACCGCGTTTTTGTCTGGTTGAACCCATCCGGACGCACGGGCGCGGGATGGGTCGCCGCGTTGGAGATGCCCTAACATCTCATGGAAGAAGATGGCGCCCCTCCCCTCCCGTTGCTCTGTCGCCGCCGGCACCACCCCTCGCTAATCTGCCGGCCGGTTGTCTGAACCCCGTCGTTCCTCCACCCAGCAGCCTATATTCCGCCGCTCGTCGTGCCCTCTGCCTATTTTCCGTCGTCACGCAGCTCCCTCGTGTTTCTCCTCATCGACACGCCTGGCAGGTGTTCATCCAATTGCCTGGTCGGACATGTACTCCGATGAGGAGGAGGAGCAGATGTTCGCCGAGCTTTTTGAAAAAGAAATGGCAGCCGCCGCCCAAGACGAGGAGCACATGCTGATCCTAGCCTGCCTATCCGGCTTGTACGCCGAGTCGGCCATTGGTCGCCGTGGTGGGTCGGCACCAGGTCGCCGGAAGTGCAAGCCGGGGCAGCGAATGGAGGGTTCCTGCATGCTCTACGCCAACTACTTCGCCGATGATCCATTACACGGTGAGACTGTTTTTAGGCGTCGTTTCAGGATGAGCCGAAAGCTCTTCCTGAAAATTGTGTATGCCCTTCGAGAGTACGACTCCTATTTCAGATGCAAGTTGGATTGCACCTGTATGGCAGGGTTTTCCACCCTCTAAAACTGCACTGTGGCTATGCGGATGCTGGCATATGGAGCTCCTGGTGATTCTTCCGATGACTATCTTCGGATGGCGGAGTCCACCGCCCTTCATTGTCTCTACCGGTTCTGCAGGGCGGTGATAGCAGTGTTCGGGGACATCTACTTGAGATCACCCACTGTCGAAGAAACTGCTAAGATCCTCGCTGTCAATGAAGCTCGAGGATTTCCAAGGATGCTTGGAAGCATTGACTGCATGCATTGGAAATTGAAGAATTGTCCGTTTGCCTGACAAGGAATGTACAAGGGTCACAAAAAAGCCTGCACTGTGATACTTGAGGCAGTGGCTCCCATGATCTCTGGATTTGGCACTCCTTCTTTGGTATGCCGGGATCCAACAACGACATCAACGTCTTGCAGTGCTCGTCAATCTTCTCCAAGCTTGTTGAGGGTCATGCTCTCCCGGTTAACTTTGTGATCAATGGCCGGCAGTACAACAAGGGATACTATCTTGCGGACGGTATCTATCCAAAATGGGCAACATTTGTGAAGACTATCTCAAGCCCCGTCCTCCCGAAAGAGCAGGAGTTTGTCAAGGAACAAGAAGGTTACGAAAAGGACGTCGAGCGTGCATTTGGTGTCCTCCAGCTGAGATTTGCTTTTGTCCGGTTCCCCGCTTTGACTTGGTCCCAGTGGCGGATCCAGGCTTTGGCTGTGTTGGCCATACAAGCTTGAAGTGTGTTAAAATCAATTAAAAAATTATATAAATATATGTATTTGACTACACAACTTCCGCCACCCTCGGGAAGATCGATCACCATGATCTCCGTCGGGGGGCATTGATACGTCTCCGACGTATCGATAATTTCTTATGTTCCATGCCACATTATTGATGATATCTACATGTTTTATGCACACTTTATGTCATATTCGTGCATTTTCCGGAACTAACCTATTAACAAGATGCCGAAGAGCCGGCTTGCTATTTTCTCGCTGTTTTTGGTTTCAGAAATCCTAGTAACGAAATATTCTCGGAATTGGACGAAATCAACGCCCAGGGTCCTATTTTGCCACGAAGCTTCCGGAAGACCGAAGAGGAGTCGAAGTGGGGCCACGAGGGGCCGCCACCATAGGGCGGCGCGGCCCAGGCCCTGGCCGCGCCGACCTATGGTGTGGGGCCCTCGTGTGGCCCCCCACGTTGCCCTTCCGCCTACTTAAAGCCTCCGTCGCGAAAACCCCAGAAGAGAGAGCCACGATACGGAAAACCTTCCAGAGACGCCGCCGCCGCCAATCCCATCTCGGGGGATTCGGAGATCTCCTCCGGCACCCTGCCGGAGAGGGGATTCATCTCCCGGAGGACTCTTCACCGCCATGGTCGCCTCCGGAGTGATGAGTGAGTAGTTCACCCCTAGACTATGGGTCCATAGCGGTAGCTAGATGGTTGTCTTCTCCTCATTGTGCTTCATTGTTGGATCTTGTGAGCTGCCTAACATGATCAAGATCATCTATCTGTAATACTATATGTTGTGTTTGTCGGGATCCGATGGATAGAGAATACCATGTTATGTTAATTATCAAGTTATTACCTATGTGTTGTTTATGATCTTGCATGCTCTCTGTTATTAGTAGAGGCTCTGGCCAAGTTTTTGCTCTTAACTCCAAGAGGGAGTATTTATGCTCGATAGTGGGTTCATGCCTCCATTGATATCTGGGACAGTGACAGAAAGTTCTAAGGTTGTGGATTGTTGTTGCCACTAGGGATAAAACATTGATGCTATGTCTAAGGATGTAGTTGTTGATTACATTACGCACCATACTTAATGCAATTGTCTGTTGCTTTGCAACTTAATACTGGAAGGGGTTCGGATGATAACTCTGAAGGTGGACTTTTTAGGCATAGATGCGAGTTGGATGGCGGTCTATGTACTTTGTCGTAATGCCCAATTAAATCTCCATTGTACTTATCATGACATGTATGTGCATTGTTATGCCCTCTCTATTTGTCAATTGCCCGACTGTAATTTGTTCACCCAACATGCTTTTATCTTATGGGAGAGACACCTCTAGTGAACTATGGACCCTGATGTCTACGGGAGCTTCTATTCTTGTAGACAGTGTTGGGCCTCCAAGAGCAGAGGTTTGTAGAACAGCAGCAAGTTTCCCTTAAGTGGATCACCCAAGGTTTATCGAACTCAGGGAGGAAGAGGTTGATACGTCTCCGACGTATCGATAATTTCTTATGTTCTATGCCATATTATTGATGATACCTACATGTTTTATGCACACTTTATGTCATATTCGTGCATTTTCTGGAACTAACCTATTAAAAAGATGCCGAAGTGCCGGTTCTCGTTTTCTGCTGTTTTTGGTTTCGAAATCCTAGTAACGAAATATTCTCGGAATTGGACGAAACGAAGACCCGGGGGCCTATTTTTCCACGGAGCTTCCGGAAGACCGAAGAACATACGAAGTGGGGCCACGAGGTGGCGACACCACAAGGCGGCGCGGCCCGGGGGGGGCCGCGCCGCCTATGGTGTGGCCCCCTCGTCGGGCCCCCGACTCTGCCCTTCCGCCTACTTAAAGCATCCGTCGCGAAACCCCTGATGCGAAAAACCACGATACGGAAAACCTTGCGAGACGCCGCCGCCGCCGATCCCATCTCGGGGGATTACGGAGATCTCCTCCGGCACCCTGCCGGGAGAGGGGATTCATCTCCCGGAGGACTCTACACCGCCATGGTCGCCTCCGGAGTGATGAGTGAGTAGTTCACCCCTGGACTATGGGTCCATAGCGGTAGCTAGATGGTTGTCTTCTCCTCATTGTGCTTCATTGTTGGATCTTGTGAGCTGCCTAACATGATCAAGATCATCTATCTGTAATACTCTATGTTGTGTTTGTCGGGATCCGATGGATAGAGAATACCATGTCATGTTAATTATCAAGTTATTACATATGTGTTGTTTATGATCTTGCATGCTCTCCGTTACTAGTAGAGGCTGCGGCCAAGTTTTTGCTTTTAACTCCAAGAGGGAGTATTTATGCTCGATAGTGGGTTCATGCCGCATTGACACCAGGACGAGTGACGGAAAGTTCTAAGGTTGTGTCTGTCTTGTTGCCACTAGGGATAAAACATTGGCGCTATGTCCGAGGATGTAGTTGTTGATTACATTACGCACCATACTTAATGCAATTGTCCGTTGCTTTGCAACTTAATACTGGAGGGGGTTCGGATGATAACTTCGAAGGTGGACTTTTTAGGCATAGATACAGTTGGATGGCGGTCTATGTACTTTGTCGTAATGCCCAATTAAATCTCACTATACTTATCATGTCATGTATGTGCATTGTTATGCTCTCTCTATTTGTCAATTTCCCGACTGTAATTTGTTCACCCAACATGCTTTTATCTTATGGGAGAGACACCTCTAGTGACTGTGGACCCCGGTCCATTCTTTTAATACTGAAATACAAATCTGCTGCAATACTTGTTTTTACTATTCTCTCTGCAAACAATCATCTTCCACACAATACGGTTAATCCTTTGTTACGAGCAAGCCGGTGAGATTGACAACCTCGGTGTTTCGTTGGGGCAAAGTACTTTGGTTGTGTTGTGCGGGTTCCACGTTGGCGCCGGAATCCCCGGTGTTGCGCCGCACTACATCCCGCCGCCATCAACCTTCAACGTGCTTCTTGGCTCCTCCTGGTTCGATAAACCTTGGTTTCTTTACGAGGGAAAACTTGCTGCTGTGCGCATCATACCTTCCTCTTGGGGTTGCCCAACGAACGTGTGAAATACACGCCATCAAGCTCTTTTACTGGCGCCGTTGCCGGGAGATCAAGACACGCCGCAAGGGGAGTCTCCACTTCCCAATCTCTTTACTTTGTTTTTGTCTTGCTTTATTTTATTTACTACTTTGTTTGCTGCATTATATCAAAACACAAAAAAATTAGTTGCTAGTTTTACTTTATTTACTTGTCTTGCACTCTATATCAAAAACACAAAAAAATTAGTTTGCTTGCATTTACTTTATCTAGTTTGCTTTATTTACTATTGCTAAAATGGCCAACCCTGAAAATACTAAGTTGTGTGACTTCACTAGCACAAATAATAATGATTTCTTATGCACACCTATTGCTCCACCTTGCTACTACGAGCGGAATTCTTTGAAATTAAACCTGCTTTACTTAATCTTGTCATGAGAGAGCAATTTTACGGTGTTAGTTACGATGATGCTGCTGCCCATCTCAATAATTTTGTTGAACTATGTGAAATGCAAAAATATAAAGATGTAGATGGTGACATTATAAAATTAAAATTGTTTCCTTTCTCATTAAGAGGAAGAGCTAAAGATTGGTTGCTATCTACTGCCTAAGAATAGTATTGATTCATGGACTAAATGCAAGGATGCTTTTATTGGTAGATATTATCCCCCTGCTAAAATTATATCTTTGAGGAGTAGCATAATGAATTTTAAACAATTAGATAATGAACATGTTGCTCAAGCTTGGGAAAGAATGAAATCTCTGGTTAAAAATTGCCCAACCCATGGACTGACTACTTGGATGATCATCCAAACCTTCTATGCGGGACTAAATTTTTCTTCGCGGAATTTATTGGATTCAGCTGCTGGAGGTACCTTTATGTCCATCACTCTTGGTGAAGCAACAAAGCTCCTTGATAATATGATGGTTAATTACTCTGAATGGCACACGGAAAGAGCTCCACAAGGTAAGAAGGTAAATTCTGTTGAAGAATCCTCTTCCTTGAATGATAAGGTTGATGCTATTATGTCTATGCTTGCGAATGATAGGACTAATGTTGATCCTAATAATGTTCCATTAGCTTCATTGGTTGCCCAAGAAGAACATGTTGATGTAAACTTCATTAAAAATAATAATTTCAACAACAATGCTTATCGGAACAATTCTAGTAATAACTATAGGCCATATCCTTATAATAATGGTAACGGTTATGCTAGTTCTTATGGGAATTCTTACAACAATAATAGGAATACACCCCCTGGACTTGAATCCATGCTTAAAGAATTTATTAGTACACAAAGCTGCCTTTAACAAATCTGTTGAGGAAAAGCTCAATAAAATTGATATTCTTGTTTCTAGAGTTGATAGTCTTGCCTGTGATGTTGATCTTTTGAAATCGAAAGTTATGCCTAATAGGGATATTGAAAATAAAATTGTTACTACAGCAAATGCCATCCAAGTTAGAATTAATGAGAATAAAAGATTAATGGCTGAACTGCGTGCTAGGTGGGATAGAGAAGAAAATGAAAAACTAGCTAAAAAGGAAAATGTAGCTAAAGTTTGGACTATTACCACCACTAGCAATGCTAATGATTCATATGTTGCTGCACCTCCTACTATCAATAGTAAAATAATTGGTGTTGGCAATGCTTCTACTCCTAGTGCAAAGCGCGCAAAATTACCGAAGCTGCTAAAGCTGTTTGAAGCTGCATGTGATAAAACTGCTGAAATTTTTTCCAACCTTGGGGATGATAATCCCATTGCTTTAAATTGTAATGATTTAGATTTTGATGATTGCGACATCTCTGAAGTTATAAAGTTCTTGCAAAAACTTGCTAAGAGTCCCAATGCTAGCGCTATAAACTTGGCTTTCACAAAACATATTACAAATGCTCTCATAAAAGCTAGAGAAGAGAAACTAAAACTTGAAACTTCTATTCCTAGAAAGCTAGAGGATGGTTGGGAGCCCATCATTAAAATGAGGGTCAAAGATTTTGATTGTAATGCCTTATGTGATCTTGGTGCAAGTATTTACGTTATGCCTAAAAAAGTCTATGATATGCTTGACTTGCCACCATTGAAAAACTGTTATTTGGATGTTAATCTCGTCGATAATGCTAAAAAGAAACCTTTGGGGAAAGTTGATAATGTTCATATTATGGTTAACAATAACCTTGTCCCCGTTGATTTTGTTGTCTTGGGTATTGAATGCAATGCATCTTGCCCCATTATATTGGGAAGACCTTTTCTTCGAACCGTTGGTGCTACTATTGATATGAAGGAAGGTAATATTAAATATCAATTTCCTCTCAAGAAAGGTATGGAACACTTCCCTAGAAAGAGAATGAAGTTACCTTATGATTCTATCATTAGAACAAATTATGATGTTGATGCTTCATCCTTCGATAATACTTGAGATACACTTTCTGCGCCTAGGCGAAGGCGTTAAAGAAAGCGCTTATGGGAGACAACCCATGTTTTTACTCCGGTATTTTTGTTTTATATTTGTGTCTTTGAAGTTGTTTACTACTTTAGCAACCTCTCCTTATCTTAGTTTTATGTTTTGTTGTGCCAAGTAAAGTCTTTGATAGAAAAGTAAGTACTAGATTTGGATTCTTGCGCAGTTCCAGATTTCTTTCTTTGTCACGAATCTGGGTCTATCTCCCTGTAGGTAGCTCAGAAAATTAAGCCAATTTACGAGCATGATCCTCAGATATGTACGCAACTTTCATTCAATTTTAGAATTTTCGTTTGAGCAAGTCTGGTGGCCTAATAAAATCCATCTTTACGGACTGTTCTGTTTTGACAGATTCTGTCTTTTATTTCGCATTGCCTCTTTTGCTATGTTGGATGAATTTCTTTGATCCACTAATGTCCAGTAGCTTTATGCAATGTCCAGAAGTGTTAAGAATGATTGTGTCACCTCTGAACATGTTAATCTTTATTATGCACTAACCCTCTAATGAGTTGTTTCGAGTTTGGTGTGGAGGAAGTTTTCAAGGATCAAGAGAGGAGTATGATGCAATATGATCAAGGAGAGTGAAAGCTCTAAGCTTGGGGATGCCCCGGTGGTTCACCCCTGCATATTCTAAGAAGACTCAAGCGTCTAAGCTTGGGGATGCCCAAGGCATCCCCTTCTTCATCGACAACATTATCCGGTTCCTCCCCTGAAACTATATTTTTATTCCGTCACATCTTATGTACTTTACTTGGAGCGTCGGTTTGTTTTTGTTTTTTGTTTTGTTTGAATAAAATGGATCCTAGCATTCACTTTATGGGAGAGAGACACGCTCCGCTGTAGCATATGGACAAGTATGTCCTTAGGCTCTACTCATAGTATTCATGGCGAAGTTTCTTCTTCGTTAAATTGTTATATGGTTGGAATTGGAAAATACTACATGTAGTAACTCTAAAATGTCTTGGATAATTTGATACTTGGCAATTGTTGTGCTCATGTTTAAGCTCTTGCATCATATACTTTGCACCCATTAATGAAGAAATACTTAGAGCTTGCTAATTTGGTTTGCATATTTGGTTTCTCTAGAGTCTAGATAACATCTAGTATTGAGTTTTGAACAACAAGGAAGACGGTATGGAGTCTTATAATGTTTACCATATGTCTTTTATGTGAGTTTTGCTGTACCGTTCATCCTTGTGTTTGTTTCAAATAACCTTGCTAGCCTAAACCTTGTATCGAGAGGGAATACTTCTCATGCATCCAAAATACTTGAGCCAACCACTATGCCATTCGTGTCCACCATACCTACCTACTACATGGTATTTATCCGCCATTCCAAAGTAAATTGCTTGAGTGCTACCTTTAAAACTCCATCATTCACCTTTGCAATATATAGCTCATGGGACGAATAGCTTAAAAACTATTGTGGTATTGAATATGTACTTATGCACTTTATCTCTTATTAAGTTGCTTGTTGTGCGATAACCATGTTTACGGGGACGCCATCAACTATTCTTTGTTGGATATCATGTGAGTTGCTATGCATGTCCGTCTTGTCCGAAGCAAGAGAGATCTGCCACCTTCATGGTTG
>NC_061509.1:282894909-282973685 GCF_022539505.1 Lolium rigidum
CGTAATTTGTTCACCCAACATGCTCGTTCGTCTTATGGGAGAGACACCTCTAGTGAACTGTGGACCCCGGTCCAATTCTCTTTACTCGAAATACAATCTACTGCAATACTTGTTTCTACTGTTTTCTCTCGCAAACAATCATCTTCCACACAATACGGTTAATCCTTTGTTACAGCAAGCCGGTGAGATTGACAACCTCACTCGTTTCGTTGGGGCAAAGTAGCTTGGTTGTGTTGTGCAGGTTCCACGTTGGCGCCGGAATCTCCGGTGTTGCGCCGCACTACATCCCGCCGCCATCAACCTTCAACGTGCTTCTTGGCTCCTCCTGGTTCGATAAACCTTGGTTTCTTTCTGAGGGAAAACTTGCTGCTGTGCGCATCATACCTTCCTCTTGGGGTTGCCCAACGAACGTGTGAAATACACGCCATCAATGGACAACAGATAATGGACTCCTCTTTAATGCATAAGCATGTGGCAACAATTAGTATTCTCATATGAGTTTGAGGATATATGTCCAAAACTGGAACTTCCACCATGAATCATGGCTTTAGTTAGCGGCCCAATGTTCTTCTCTAACAATATGTATGCTCCAACCATTAAGGTGGTAGATCTCTCTTACTTCAGACAAGACGGACATGCATAGCAACTCACATGATATTCAACAAAGAATAGTTGATGGCGTCCCAGAAACATGGTTATCGCACAACAAGCAACTTAATAAGAGATAAAGTGCATAAGTACATATTCAATACCACAATAGTTTTTAAGCTATTTGTCCCATGAGCTATATATTGTAAAGGTGAAGAATGGAAATTTAAAGGTAGCACTCAAGCAATTTACTTTGGAATGGCGGAGAAATACCATGTAGTAGGTAGGTATGGTGGACACAAATGGCATAGTGGTTGGCTCAAGTATTTGGATGCATGAGAAGTATTCCCTCTCGATACAAGGTTTAGGCTAGCAAGGTTATTTGAAACAAACACAAGGATGAACCGGTGCAGCAAAACTCACATAAAAGACATATTGAAAACATTATAAGACTCTACACCGTCTTCCTTGTTGTTCAAACTCAATACTAGAAATTATCTATACTTTAGAGAGACCAATTATGCAAACCAAATTTAGCAAGCTCTAGGTGTTTCTTCATTAATAGGTGCAAAGTATATGATGCAAGAGCTTAAACATGAGCACAACAATTGCCAAGTATAAAATTATCCAAGACATTTTACCAATTACTACATGTAGCATTTCCCGATTCCAACCATATAACAAATTAACGAAGCAGTTTCAACCTTCGCCATGAACATTAAAAGCTAAGAACACATGTGTTCATATGAACCAGCGGAGCGTGTCTCTCTCCCACACAAGCATTTATTCAAACCAAAACAAAAATAGAAGCACACAGACGCTCCAAGTAAAGTACATAAGATGTGACCGAATAAAAATATAGTTTCAAGAGAAGTGACCTGATAAGTTATCGATGAAGAAGGGGATGCCTTGGGCATCCCCAAGATTAGATGCTTGAGTCTTCTTGAAATATGCAGGGGTGAACCACCGGGGCATCCCCAAGCTTAGACTTTTCACTCTTCTTGATCATAGTATATCATCCTCCTCTCTTGACCCTTGAAAACTTCCTCCACACCAAACTCGAAACAACTCATTAGAGGGTTAGTGCACAATAAAAATTAACATGTTCAGAGGTGACACAATCGTTCTTAACACTTCTGGACATTGCATAAAGCTACTGGACATTAATGGATCAAAGAAATTCATCCAACATAGCAAAAGAGGCAATGCGAAATAAAAGGCAGAATCTGTCAAAACAGAACGAGTCCGTAAAGATGGATTTTATTAAGGCACCAGACTTTCTCAAATGAAAATGCCCAAATTGAATGAAAGTTGCGTACATATCTGAGGATCACTCACGTAAACCGGCATAATTTTCTGAGTTACCTACGAGAGAATTAGACCCAGATTCGTGACAACAAAGAAATCTGTTTTCGCGCAGTAATCCAAATCTAGTATTTACTTTACTATCAAAGACTTTACTTGGCACAACAAAACACAAAACTAAGATAAGGAGAGGTTGCTACAGTAGTAAACAACTTCCAAGACACAAATATAAAACAAAGTACTGTAGCAAAATAAACACATGGGTTATCTCCCAAGAAGTTCTTTCTTTATAGCCATTAAGATGGGCTCAGTAGTTTTAATGATGCACTCGCAAGAAATAGTAGTTCAAGCAAAAGAGAGCATCAAAAGGCAAATTCAAAACAAATTTAAGTCTAACATGCTTCCTATGCATAGGAATCTTGTAAATAAACAAGTTCATGAAGAGCAAAGTGACAAGCATAGGAAGATAAAACAAGTGTAGCTTCAAAAATTTCAGCACATAGAGAGGCATTTTAGTAACATGAAAATTTCTACAACCATATTTTCCTCTCTCATAATAACTTTCAGTAGCATCATGAGCAAACTCAACAATATAACTATCACATAAAGCATTCTTATCATGAGTCTCATGCATAAAATTATTACTACTCCCAACATAAGCATAATCAATTTTATTAGTAATAGTGGGAGCAAATTCAACAAAGTAGCTATCATTATTATTCTCATCATCAAATATAGGAGGCATATTGTAATCATAATCAAATTTATCCTCCATAACGAGGCGGTACTAAAAGACTACTATCATTATAATCATCATAAATAGGAGGCAAAGTATCATCTAAGAAAATTTTCTCCTCAATGCTTGGGGGACTAAAAAGATCATGAAAACCAGCTTCCCCAAGCTTAGAATTTTCCATATCATTATCAACAATGGTGTTCAAAGCGTTCATACTAATATTACTACTAGCATGCAAATAAGATTCCATAGGTTTTTTAATTTTCGCATCAAACCATCCATGTCTTAAATCAGGAAATAGAATAAGAAGCTCATTGTTGTCCATTATGCCAAACTAGTGTAAACAAGAAACAAAAAGATGCAATTGCGGGATCTAAAGGAAATAGCTTCGAGTACTTACAACGGCGAAAATAGCTTAGTAGCCGAGATCCGGAGTGTGAGTACCTTTTACCTTTCCTCCCGGCAACGGCGCCGGAAAATAGCTTGATGTCTACGGGAGCTTCTATTCTTGTAGACAGTGTTGGGCCTCCAAGAGCGAGAGGTTTGTAGAACAGCAGCAAGTTTCCCTTAAGTGGATCACCCAAGGTTTATCGAACTCAGGGAGGAAGAGGTCAAAGATATCCCTCTCATGCAACCCTGCAACCACAAAGCAAGAAGTCTCTTGTGTCCCCAACACACCTAATAGGTGCACCAGTTCGGCGAAGAGATAGTGAAATACAGGTGGTATGAATAAATATAAGCAGTAGTAACGGCGCCAGAAAATAGCTTGCTGGCGTGTAGTTGATGGTGGTAATATTGCAGGAAGTACAGATGCAGTAAAACAGTAAACAAGCAGCGATAGCAGTATTTAGGAACAAGGCCTAGGGATCATACTTTCACTAGTGGACACTCTCAACATTGATCGCATAATAAATAACTCTTTCTCATATGTGCTACATACACTCTTTTGTTGGATGATGAACACATTGCGTAGGATTACACGAACCCTCAATGCCGGAGTTAACAAGCTCCACAATTCAATGTTCATATTTAAATAACCTTAGAGCATAATAGATCATTGCAAAATAAACCAAGAACTAACATAGTGCACACACTGTCCACATTACACTATGAAGGAGGAATAGATCACATCAATACTATCATAATGATAATTAACTCCACAATCTACAAGAGATCATGATCATAGCCTACGACAAGAACCACACGGTGCACACACTAGTCACCTTTACACCATGCAGGAGGAATAGACTACTTTAATAACATCACATGAGTAGCACACAACTAGTAGCGATACAAAGCTCATCATATGGATCTCAATCATGTAAAGCAGCTCATGAGATCATTGTATTGAAGTACATAGGAGAGAGATTAACCACATAGCTACCGGTACAGCCCCGAGCCTCGATGGAGAACTACTCCCTCCTCATGGGAGACAGCAGCGTTGATGGAGATAGCGGTGGTGTCTATGGAGGAGCCTTCCGGGGGCACTTCCCCGTCCCGGCGGCGTGCCGGAACAGAGATTCATGTCCCCCAGATCTTGGCTTCGCGATGGCGGCGGCTCTGGAAGGTTTCTCGTACCGTGGCTTTTTTTCTCGAGGTTTTAGGTCAGGGACCTTTAAATAGGCGAAGAGGCGGAGTCGGAGGGGCGACGAGGCGACGACACCATA
Organism: Lolium rigidum; assembly: GCF_022539505.1. Classification (NCBI taxonomy): domain Eukaryota; kingdom Viridiplantae; phylum Streptophyta; class Magnoliopsida; order Poales; family Poaceae; genus Lolium; species Lolium rigidum. The sequence continues at coordinate 282,899,206 of NC_061509.1, forward strand.
AGGCGGCACGGCCAGGGCCTGGGCCGCGCCGGCCTATCATCTGGGGCCTGTGTGGCCCCCCTCTGGCGACTCTCGGGTGTTCTGGATGCTTCCGGGCAAAATAGGAACCTGGGCGTTGATTTCGTCCAATTCCGAGAATATTTCGTTACTAGGATTTCTGAAACCAAAAACAGCAGAAAACAGGAACTGGCCCTTCGGCATCTCGTCAATAGGTTAGTTCCGGAAAACGCATAAATATGACATATAATGTACATATAACATGTAGATATCATCAATAATGTGGCATGGAACATAAGAAATTATCGATACGTCAGAGACGTATCAGACCCCGGTCCATTCTTTTATACTGAAATACAAATCTGCTGCAATACTTGTTCTTTACTGTTTTCTTGCAAACAATCATCTTCCACACAATACGGTTAACCCTTTGTTACAGCAAGCCGGTGAGATTGACAACCTCACTCGTTTCGTTGGGGCAAAGTACTTTGGTTGTGTTGTGCAGGTTCCACGTTGGCGCCGGAATCTCCGGTGTTGCGCCGCACTACATCCCGCCGCCATCAACCTTCAACGTGCTTCTTGACTCCTACTGGTTCGATTAAACCTTGGTTTCTTATCGGGGAAACTTGCCGCTGTGCGCATCACACCTTCCTCTTGGGGTTCCCAACGGACGTGTCAATTACACGCATCAAGAAAATTTCTGGCGCCGTTGCCGGGGAGATCAAGACACGCTGCAAGGGGAGTCTCCACTTCCCAATCTCTTTACTTTGTTTTTGTCTTGCTTTATTTTATTTACTACTTTGTTTGCTGCACTTATATCAAAACACAAAAAAATTAGTTGCTAGTTTTACTTTATTTACTGTCTTGTTTGCTATATCAAAAACACAAAAAAATTAGTTACTTGCATTTACTTTATCTAGTTTGCTTTATTTACTACTGCTAAAATGGGTACTGTTGAGAATACTGAGTTGTGTGATTTCACTAGTTTGGCTTAATGGAAAACAACAAAAATATGAGAGATCTTTATGAACTTTATCTTGAATTAGGACATGATGTGTTTGAAGAGAGAATTAAAAAACCCATGGAACTTTATATGCATGCTAATGGGAATGTTATTACTATGAATGCTTTGAACACCATTGTTGCTAATGCCATGGAAAATTATAAGCTTGGGGAAGCTGGTTTTGACGAGTGTGATACTTTTAGTCCCCCAAGCATTGAGGAGAAAATTTTCTTTGATGATACTTTGCCTCCTATATTTGATGATGAGAATAATAATAATAGCTACTCTGTTGAATTTGCTCCCACTACAATTAATAAGAATGACTATGCTTATGTTGGGAGTAGTAATTATTTTATGCATGAGACTCATGATAAGAATGCTTTATGTGATAGTTATATTGTTGAGTTTGCTCATGATGCCACCGAAAGTTATTATGAGAGAGGAAAATATGGTTGTAGAAGTTTTCATGTTACTAAAACACCTCTCTATATGCTGAAATTTTTGAAGTTACACTTGTTTTATCTTTCTATGCTTGTTGCATTATGCTTCATGAATTTGTTTATTTACAAGATTCCTTTCCATAGGAAGTGGGTTAGGCTTAAATTTGTTTTGAATTTGCTTATTGATGCTCTCTTTCGCTTCAACTCTTATTTCTTGCGACTGTATCATTAAAACTGTTGAGCCCATCTTAATGGCTATAAAGAAAGAACTTCTTGGGAGATAACCCATGTGTTTATTTTACTACAGCACTTTATTTTATATTTGAGTCTTGGAAGTTGTTTACTACTGTAGCAACCTCTCCTTATCTTAGTTTTATGTTTTGTTGTGCCAAGTAAAGTCGTTGATAGTAAGGTTCATACTAGATTTGGATTACTGCGGAGAAACAGATTTCTTTGCTGTCACGAATCTGGGTCTAATTCTCTCGTAGGTAACTCAGAAAATTAAGCCAATTTATGTGAGTGATCCTCAGATATGTACGCAACTTTCATTCAATTTGGGCATTTTCATTTGAGCAAGTCTGGTGCCCTAATAAAATCCATCTTTACGGATCTGTTCTGTTTTGACAGATTCTGCCTTTTATTTCGCATTGCCTCTTTTGCTATGTTGGATGAATTTCTTTGATCCATTAATGTCCAAGTAGCTTTATGCAATGTCCGAAGTGTTAAGAATGATTGTGTCACCTCTGAACATGTTAATTTTTATTGTGCACTAACCCTCTAATGAGTTGTTTCGAGTTTGGTGTGGAGGAAGTTTTCAAGGATCAAGAGAGGAGTATGATACAATATGATCAAGGAGAGTGAAAGCTCTAAGCTTGGGGATGCCCGGTGGTTCACCCCTGCATATTCTAAGAAGACTCAAGCGTCTAATCTTGGGGATGCCCAAGGCATCCCCTTCTTCATCGACAACATTATCGGGTTCCTCCCCCGAAACTATATTTTTATTCCGTCACATCTTATGCACTTTGCTTGGAGCGTCGGTTTGTTTTTGTTTTTGTTTTGTTTGAATAAAATGGATCCTAGCATTCACTTTGTGGGAGAGAGACACGCTCCGTCGTAGCATATGGACAAGTATGTCCTTAGGCTCTACTCATAGTATTCATGGCGAAGTTTCTTCTTCGTTAAATTGTTATATGGTTGGAATTGGAAAATGCTACATGTAGTAACTCTAAAATGTCTTGGATAATTTGATACTTGGCAATTGTTGTGCTCATGTTTAAGCTCTTGCATCATATACTTTGCACCCATTAATGAAGAAACACTTAGAGCTTGCTAATTTGGTTTGCATATTTGGTTTCTCTAGAGTCTAGATAATATCTAGTATTGAGTTTTGAACAACAAGGAAGACGGTGTAGAGTCTTATAATGTTTACAATATGTCTTTTATGTGAGTTTTGCTGCACCGTTCATCCTTGTGTTTGTTTCAAATAACCTTGCTAGCCTAAACCTTGTATCGAGAGGGAATACTTCTCATGCATCCAAAATCCTTGAGCCAACCACTATGCCATTTGTGTCCACCATACCTACCTACTACATGGTATTTATCCGCCATTCCAAAGTAAATTGCTTGAGTGCTACCTTTAAAATTCCATCATTGACCTTTGCAATATATAGCTCATGGGACAAATAGCTTAAAAACTATTGTGGTATTGAATATGTACTTATGCACTTTATCTCTTATTAAGTTGCTTGTTGTGCGATAACCATGCTTCTGGGACGCCATCAACTATTCTTTGTTGAATATCATGTGAGTTGCTATGCATGTCCGTCTTGTCCGAAGTAAGAGAGATCTACCACCTTAATGGTTGGAGCATGCATATTGTTAGAGAAGAACATTGGGCCGCTAACTAAAGCCATGATTCATGGTGGAAGTTTCAGTTTTGGACATATATCCTCAATCTCATATGAGAATAATAATTTTTGCCACATGCTTATGCATTAAAGAGGAGTCCATTATCTCGTTGTCCATGTTGTCCCGGTATGGATGTCTAAGTTGAGAATAATCAAAAGCGAGAAATCCAAAATGCGAGCTTTCTCCTTAGACCTTTGTACAGAGCGGCATGGAGGTACCCCATTGTGACACTTGGTTAAAACATGTGTATTGTGATGATCCGGTAGTGCAAGCTAATTAGGACAAGGTGCGGGCACTATTAGTATACTATGCATGAGACTTGCAACTTGTAAGATATAATTTACATAACTCATATGCTTTATTACTACCGTTGACAAAATTGTTTCATGTTTTCAAAATAAAAGCTCTAGCACAAATATAGCAATCGATGCTTTCCTCTTTGAAGGACCATTCTTTTTACTTTTATGTTGAGTCAGCTTCACCTATCTCTCTCCACCTCAAGAAGCAAACACTTGTGTGAACTGTGCATTGATTCCTACATACTTGCATATTGCACTTGTTATATTACTCTATGTTGACAATTATCCATGAGATATACATGTTATAAGTTGAAAGCAACCGCTGAAACTTAGTCTTCCTTTGTGTTGCTTCAATACCTTTACTGTGATTTATTGCTTTATGAGTTAACTCTTATGCAAGACTTATTGATGCTTGTCTTGAAGTACTATTCATGAAAAGTCTTTGCTTTATGATTCACTTGTTTACTCATGTCATTACCATTGTTTTGATCGTTGCATTCAATACATATGTTTACAAATAGTATGATCAAGGTTATGATGGCATGTCACTTCGAAATTATCTTTGTTATCGTTTTACCTGCTCGGGACGAGCGAGAACTAAGCTTGGGAGATGCTCGATACGTCTCCGACGTATCGATAATTTCTTATGTTCCATGCCACATTATTGATGATATCTACATGTTTTATGCACACTTTATGTCATATTCGTGCATTTTACTGGAACTAACCTATTAACAAGATGCCGAAGAGCCGCTTGCTCGTTTTACGCTGTTTTTGGTTTCGTAAATCCTAGTAACGAAATATTCTCGGAATTGGACGAAATCAACGCCCAGGGTCCTATTTTGCGACGAAGCTTCCGGAAGACCGAAGAGGAGTCGAAGTGGGGCCACGAGGGGCCGCCACCATAGGGCGGCGCGGCCGAGGCCCTGGCCGCGCCGACCTATGGTGTGGGGCCCTCGTGTGGCCCCCCACGTTGCCCTTCCGCCTACTTAAAGCCTCCGTCGCGAAAACCCCAGAAGAGAGAGCCACGATACGGAAAACCTTCCAGAGACGCCGCCGCCGCCAATCCCATCTCGGGGGATTCTGGAGATCTCCTCCGGCACCCTGCCGGAGAGGGGATTCATCTCCCGGAGGACTCTTCACCGCCATGGTCGCCTCCGGAGTGATGAGTGAGTAGTTCACCCCTGGACTATGGGTCCATAGTAGTAGCTAGATGGTTGTCTTCTCCTCATTGTGCTTCATTGTTGGATCTTGTGAGCTGCCTAACATGATCAAGATCATCTATCCGTAATACTATATGTTGTGTTTGTTGGGATCCGATGGATAGAGAATACCATGTTATGTTAATTATCAAGTTATTACCTATGTGTTGTTTATGATCTTGCATGCTCTCCGTTATTAGTAGAGGCTCGGCCAAGTTTTTGCTCTTAACTCCAAGAGGGAGTATTTATGCTCGATAGTGGGTTCATGCCTCCATTGATATCCGGGACGAGTGACGAAAAGTTCTAAGGTTGTGGATTGCTGTTGCCACTAGGGATAAAACATTGATGCTATGTCTAAGGATGTAGTTGTTGATTACATTACGCACCATACTTAATGCAATTGTCTGTTGCTTTGCAACTTAATACTAGAAGGGTTCGGATGATAACATGAAGGTGGACTTTTTAGGCATAGATGCAGTTGGATGGCGGTCTATGTACTTTGTCGTAATGCCCAATTAAATCTCACTATACTTATCATGACATGTATGTGCATTGTTATGCCCTCTCTATTTGTCAATTGCCCGACTGTAATTTTTTCACCTAACATGCTTTTATCTTATGGGAGAGACACCTCTAGTGAACTCGTGGACCCCGGTCCATTCTTTTATACTCGAAATACAAATCTGCTGCAATACTTGTTCTTTACTGTTTTCTTGCAAACAATCATCTTCCACACAATACGGTTAACCCTTTGTTACAGCAAGCCGGTGAGATTGACAACCTCACTGTTTCGTTAGGGCAAAGTACTTTGGTTGTGTTGTGCAGGTTCCACGTTGGCGCCGGAATCTCTGGTGTTGCGCCGCACTACATCCCGCCGCCATCAACCTTCAACGTGCTTCTTGACTCCTACTGGTTCGATTAAACCTTGGTTTCTTACTGAGGGAAACTTGCCGCTGTGCGCATCACACCTTCCTCTTGGGGTTCCCAACGGACGTGTCAATTACACGCATCAGGCATACGATCTAGTAGCTAGTTTGATCTCTGTTGGGGGCATCCAATCTAGTAGCTAGTTTTTCTTTAGATTAGATTCATAGTCTTAGGAAATTTTCGTTTTGTCTTTAGCCACCAACATCCATCAGATTAACCCTTCTCGCCGGTGCTCTAGCAGATCGATCCACTCCGATGGTCTCAAGTCCTTCGCACGGTCGTACACGTGCTCGACAATAGCCGGCTGCACACGAGGCATCAACTCCAACGGGATTACCACAACTGGGTTAGTTAACATGTCGGTTCCTTGTGCCGGATGTTCCACCATACCAATTCTTGTTGTCGGTACTACCCCCATTTCCGACCCCTGCTCTAGGAGCCGGGCTATTCTGGGTGAAGAGTTGTATGGGAGGCACCTTGGAAGGATGCTTGGAATGCTACTTCCTCTGGAACTCGGTGAAAGTCTCAGACCTTCCTTTGTTGGCTCTTCATGACTTCCTCGAGTTTGGCAAGGTGTTGCTTTTCTTTAGGGAGGCATATTGATGCTAAGCAAGGAGTCGATCCCTCTCTTTGGCCAGGGCCATGGGGGATTTCTCTAGTTCAACAAAGCAAGCCACCGCGTTGGGTAACGAGATTGGTGTTGCGAGGGGGGTCGATTGGTGGAGGGTCGTCTCGCCAAGTTGTAGACTCCTACGAGATCGGTTAACTAGATGTAGTTCTCATCAACCATTATCGAGCCGCTCTAACTAGATCTCAACTCCAGATGTCGCAGGCCCCACGGTAGGCGCCCAATGTAGTACGCCAAACCCGTCCATGTTATCTCTTGATTCAAGATAGTGAAGAACAAGATGTCAACTTAAAGCTCTTGCTATGCATTTTTGAATCCATGTCAGGGTTAAAGATTAATTCTGAAAAAAGTGAAGTAATGATGGTGCTAGAGGATGAGACAAAGGCACATGAGTTTGCTGCTTTGTTTAATTTTCAGCAAGGGGTTTGGCCCATAAAATACTTGGGTACCCCTGTGTGTGCAAGGAAACCAACTGTGACAGAGATGGGCTTCCTTGGTGAGAAAACAAAGAAGAAAATAAAGAAAATAAGTGGCTGGGTTGGAAATTCTATGTCTATTGGTGGGAGAGTAATTAAAATTGATGCATGTCTATCTAGCATTGCTGTTTATCAAATGTCTATGAGATTATTACACAAGACAAATATAGAAGAGATTGATAAACCCATCAGGTCCTTTTCTGGGTTCGAAGTGCTGATAAAAAGAAATATTATTTTGTTAAATGGAAATGGATATGTAAACCAAAGAAAAAAAAAGAGTTGGGTTTAAAGAATCTATACAAGTTTAACAGCAGCCTGATGTGCAAATAGTGGGGGAAACTTGAGTGTGGCTCTGGCCCTTGGCAAGGTCTGATGAAACAGAAATATTTGAGGGGTGGAGGTGTTTCTTTATATAAAGAGCAGGCTTGGTGACTCTCCTGCCTGGAAAGACATGTTACAGGTTAAGCACATTTATCTAAAGGGGTGAAGAATGCAGGTGGGTAATGGCAGAAACACCAGCTTCTGGAGAGATGATTGGTGTGATCAATATCCTTCAAATGATAGATTTCCTGAGATTTATGATATCTGTATTGAACAAACTATTACAGTGGCTGAGGCAGCTGCTTTGAATTGGAGTTTCTCTTTCAGTAGATAGATGACACCAGATGTAGCTTTGCAGATTGATACGTCTCCGACGTATCGATAATTTCTTATGTTCCATGCCATATTATTGATGATACCTACATGTTTTATGCACACTTTATGTCATATTCGTGCATTTTCTGGAACTAACCTATTAACAAGATGCCGAAGTGTCGCTGTCGTTTTTCGCTGTTTTTGGTTTCAGAAATCCTAGTAACGAAATATTCTCGGAATCGGACGAAATCAAGACCCAAGTTCCTATTTTTCCCGGAACCATCCAGAACACCCGAGAGCCGCCAGAGGGGGGCCCTGTGGGCCCCAGATGATAGGGTGGCGCGGCCTGGGCCCTGGCCGCGCCAGCCTATGGTGCCGCCGCCTCTTCGACCCTCTCGACGCTGCCCTTCCGCCTATTTAAAGCCTCCGTCGAGAAAACCCCGAGGCGAAAAAACCACGATACGGAAAACCTTCCGCAGCCGCCGCCATCGCGAAGCCAAGATCCGGGGGACAGGAGTCTCTGTTCCGGCACCCGCCGGAGCGGGGAAGTGCCCCGGAAGGCTTCCCCATCGACACCGCTGCGATCTCCACCGCCATCTTCATCACCGCCGATGCTCCCATGAGGAGGGAGTAGTTCTCCATCGAGGCTCGGGGCTGTACCGGTAGCTATGTGGTTCATCTCTCTCCTATGTGCTTCAATACAATAATCTCATGAGCTGCCTTGCATGATTGAGATTCATATGATGATGCTTGTAATCTAGATGTCATTGTGCTAGTCAAGTGAGTTTTACTTATGTGATCTCCGGAGACTCCTTGTCCCACGTGTGTAAAGGTGACAAGTGTGTGCACCGTGTGGGTCTCTTAGGCTATATTTCACGAATACTTACTCACCGTTATGAATGGCGTAGTGAAGTGCTTATTTATATCTCTTTATGATTGCAATGTATTTTGTATCACAATTTATCTATGTGCTACTCTAGCAATGTTATTAAAGTAGTTTTATTCCTCCCTGCACGGTGTAATGGTGACAAGTGTGTGCATCCGTGTTAGTACTTGGCGTATGCTATGATCACGATCTCTTGTAGATTGTGAAGTTAACTATTGCTATGATAGTATTGATGTGATCTATTCCTCCTACGTGGCGTGAAGGTGACAGTGTGCATGCTATGTTAGTACTTGGTTTAGTCATGTTGATCTTTCTTGCACTATAAGGTTATTTAAATACGAACATTGAATTGTGGAGCTTGTTAACTCCGGCATTGAGGGTTCGTATAATCCTACGCAATGTGTTCATCATCCAACAAGAGTGTAGAGTATGCATTTATCTATTCTGTTATGTGATCAATGTTGAGAGTGTCCACTAGTGAAAGTCTAATCCCTAGGCCTTATTCCTAAATACTGCTATCGCTACTTGTTTACTGTTTTACTGCGTTACTACTGCTGCGTTACTACTGCTTGTTTACTGTCCTGGGCAAAGCACTTTTCCGGTGCCGTTGCTACTGCTCATATAAATTCATACCACCTGTATTTCACTATCTCTTCGCCGAACTAGTGCACCTATTAGGTGTGTTGGGGACACAAGAGACTTCTTGCTTTGTGGTTGCAGGGTTGCATGAGAGGGATATCTTTGACCTCTTCCTCCCTGAGATCGATAAACCTTGGGTGATCCACTTAAGGGAAACTTGCTGCTGTTCTACAAACCTCTCGCTCTTGGAGGCCCAACACTGTCTACAAGAATAGAAGCTCCCGTAGACATCAAGCACTTTTCTGGCGCCGTTGCCGGGGAGGAAAGGTAAAAGGCACTCATACTCCGGTCTCAGGTAAAGTACTTTTCTGGCGCCGTGGTGTGTGTGCTCGAAGCTATTTCCTTTAGATCCTGCAATTGCATCTTTTTGTTTCTTGTTTACACTAGTTTGGCATAATGGACAACAATGAGCTTCTTATTCTATTTCCTGATTTAAGACATGGATGGTTTGATGCGAAAATTAAAAAACCTATGGAATCTTATTTGCATGCTGGTAGTAATATTAGTATGAACACTTTGAACACCATTGTTGATAATAATATAGAAAGTTCTAAGCTTGGGGAAGCTGGTTTTCATGATCTTTTTAGTCCCCCAAGCATTGAGGAGAAAATTTTCTTTGATGATACTTTGCCTCCTATTTATGATGATTATGATGATAGTGGTCTTTTGGTGCCACCTACTATGGAGAGTAAATTTTGTTGTGATTATACTATGCCTCTTATATTTGATGATGAGAATAATAATGATAGCTACTTTGTTGAATTTGCTCCCACTACAACTAATAAAATTGATTATGCCTATGTGGAGAGTAATAATTTTATGCATGAGACTCATGATAAGAATGCTTTATGTGATAGTTATATTGTTGAGTTTGCTCATGTTGCTACTGAAAGTTATTATGAGAGAGGAAAATATGGTTGTAGAAATTTTCATGTTACTAAAACACCTCTCTATGTGCTGAAATTTTTGAAGCTACACTTGTTTTATCTTCCTATGCTTGTCACTTTGCTCTTCATGAACTTGTTTATTTACAAGATTCCTGTGCATAGGAAGCATGTTAGACTTAAATGTGTTTTGAATTTGCCTCTTGATGCTCTCTTTTGCTTCAAATACTATTTCTTGCGAGTGCATCATTAAAACTGCTGAGCCCATCTTAACGGCTATAAAGAAAGAACTTCTTGGGAGATAACCCATGTGTTATTTTGCTACAGTACTTTGTTTTATATTTGTGTCTTGGAAGTTGTTTACTACTGTAGCAACCTCTCCTTATCTTAGTTTTGTGTTTTGTTGTGCCAAGTAAAGTCTTTGATAGTAAAGTAAGTACTAGATTTGGATTACTGCGCAGTTCCAGATTTCTTTGCTGTCACGAATCTGGGTCAACCTCCCTGTAGGTAGCTCAGAAAATTAAGCCAATTTACGTGCATGATCCTCAGATATGTACGCAACTTTCATTCAATTTGAGAATTTTCATTTGAGCAAGTCTGGTGGCCTAATAAAATCCATCTTTACGGACTGTTCTGTTTTGACAGATTCTGCCTTTTTTTCGCATTGCCTCTTTTGCTATGTTGGATGAATTTCTTTGATCCATTAATGTCCAGTAGCTTTATGCAATGTCCAGAAGTGTTAAGAATGATTGTGTCACCTCTGAACATGTTAATTTTTATTATGCACTAACCCTCTAATGAGTTGTTTCGAGTTTTGTGTGGAGGAAGTTTTCAAGGATCAAGAGAGGAGGATGATATACTATGATCAAGGAGAGTGAAAGCTCTAAGCTTGGGGATGCCCCGGTGGTTCACCCCTGCATATTCTAAGAAGACTCAAGCGTCTAAGCTTGGGGATGCCCAAGGCATTCCCTTCTTCATCCACAACATTATCAGGTTCCTCCCCTGAAACTATATTTTTATTCCATCACATCTTATGTACTTTGCTTGGAGCGTCGGTTTGTTTTTGTTTTTGTTTTGTTTGAATAAAATGGATCCTAGCATTCACTTTATGGGAGAGAGACACGCTCCGCTGTAGCATATGGACAAATATGTCCTTAGGCTCTACTCATAGTATTCATGGCGAAGTTTCTTCTTCGTTAAATTGTTATATGGTTGGAATTGGAAAATACTACATGTAGTAACTCTAAAATGTCTTGGATAATTTGATACTTGGCAATTGTTGTGCTCATGTTTAAGCTCTTGCATCATATACTTTGCACCCATTAATGAAGAAATACTTAGAGCTTGCTAATTTGGTTTGCATATTTGGTTTCTCTAGAGTCTAGATAACATCTAGTATTGAGTTTTGAACAACAAGGAAAACGGTATGGAGTCTTATAATGTTTACAATATGTCTTTTATGTGAGTTTTGCTGTACCGTTCATCCTTGTGTTTGTTTCAAATAACCTTGCTAGCCTAAACCTTGTATCGAGAGGGAATACTTCTCATGCATCCAAAATACTTGAGCCAACCACTATGCCATTTGTGTCCACCATACCTACCTACTACATGGTATTTATCCGCCATTCCAAAGTAAATTGCTTGAGTGCTACCTTTAAAATTCCATCATTCACCTTTGCAATATATAGCTCATGGGACAAATAGCTTAAAAACTATTGTGGTATTGAATATGTACTTATGCACTTTATCTCTTATTAAGTTGCTTGTTGTGCGATAACCATGTTTCCGGGGACGCCATCAACTATTCTTTGTTGAATATCATGTGAGTTGCTATGCATGTCCGTCTTGTCCGAAGTAAGAGAGATCTACCACCTTTATGGTTGGAGCATGCATATTGTTAGAGAAGAACATTGGGCCGCTAACTAAAGCCATGATTCATGGTGGAAGTTTCAGTTTTGGACATATATCCTCAATCTCATATGAGAATAATAATTGTTGCCACATGCTTATGCATTAAAGAGGAGTCCATTATCCGTTGTCCATGTTGTCCCGGTATGGATGTCTAAGTTGAGAATAATCAAAAGCGAGAAATCCAAAATGCGAGCTTTCTCCTTAGACCTTTGTACAGGCGGCATGGAGGTACCCCATTGTGACACTTGGTTAAAACATGTGCATTGCAAAGATCCGGTAGTCCAAGCTAATTAGGACAAGGTGCGGGCACTATTAGTATACTATGCATGAGACTTGCAACTTGTAAGATATAACTTTCATAACTCATATGCTTTATTACTACCGTTGACAAAATTGTTTCATGTTTTCAAAATAAAAGCTCTAGCACAAATATAGCAATCGATGCTTTCCTCTTTGAAGGACCATTCTCTTTACTTTTATGTTGAGTCAGTTCACCTATCTCTCTCCACCTCAAGAAGCAAACACTTGTGTGAAATGTGCATTGATTCCTACATACTTGCATATTGTACTTGTTATATTACTCTATGTTGACAATTATCCATGAGATATACATGTTACAAGTTGAAAGCAACCGCTGAAACTTAATCTTCCTTTGTGTTGCTTCAATACTTTTACTTTGATTTATTTCTTTATGAGTTAACTCTTATGCAAGACTTATTGATGCTTGTCTTGAAGTACTATTCATGAAAAGTCTTTGCTTTATGGTTCACTTGTTTACTCATGTCATTACCATTGTTTTGATCGCTGCATCCACTACATATGTTTACAAATAGTATGATCAAGGTTATGATGGCATGTCACTTCAGAAATTATCTTTGTTATCGTTTTACCTGCTCGGGACGAGCAGAACTAAGCTTGGGGATGCTTGATAAGTCTCCGACGTATCGATAATTTCTTATGTTCCATGCCATATTATTGATGATACCTACATGTTTTATGCACACTTTATGTCATATTCGTGCATTTTCTGGAACTAACCTATTAACAAGATGCCGAAGTGCCACTTCTTGTTTTCTGCTGTTTTTGGTTTCAGAAATCCTAGTAACGAAATATTCTCGGAATCGGACGAAATCAAGACCCAAGTTCCTATTTTTCCCGGAACCATCCAGAACACCCGAGAGCCGCCAGAGGGGGGCCCTGTGGGCCCCAGATGATAGGGTGGCACGGCCTGGGCCCTGGCCGCGCCAGCCTATGGTGCCGCCGCCTCTTCGACCCTCTGACGCTGCCCTTCCGCCTATTTAAAGCCTCCGTCGAGAAAACCCTGAGGCGAAAAACCACGATACGGAAAACCTTCCAGAGCCGCCGCCATCGCGAAGCCAAGATCTGGGGGACAGGAGTCTCTGTTCCGGCACCCTGCCGGAGCGGGGAAGTGCCCCCGGAAGGCTTCCCCATCGACACCGCTGCCATCTCCACCGCCATCTTCATCACCGCTGCTGCTCCCAAGAGGAGGGAGTAGTTCTCCATCGAGGCTCGGGGCTGTACCGGTAGCTATGTGGTTCATCTCTCTCCTATGTGCTTCAATACAATAATCTCATGAGCTGCCTTACATGATTGAGATTCATATGATGATACTTGTAATCTAGATGTCATTATGCTAGTCAAGTGAGTTTTACTTATGTGATCTCCGGAGACTCCTTGTCCCACGTGTGTAAAGGTGACAGTGTGTGCACCGTGTGGGTCTCTTAGGCTATATTTCACAGAATACTTATTCACTGTTATGAATGACGTAGTGAAGTGCTTATTTATATCTCTTTATGATTGCAATGTATTTTGTATCACAATTTATCTATGTGCTACTCTAGCAATGTTATTAAAGTAGTTTTATTCCTCCTGCACGGTGTAATGGTGACGAGTGTGTGCATCCGTGTTAGTACTTGGCGTATGCTATGATCACGATCTCTTGTAGATTGTGAAGTTAACTATTGCTATGATAGTATTGATGTGATCTATTCCTCCTACGTGGCGTGAAGGTGACAAGTGTGCATGCTATGTTAGTACTTGGTTTAGTCGTGTTGATCTTTCTTGCACTCTAAGGTTATTTAAATATGAACATTGAATTGTGGAGCTTGTTAACTCCGGCATTGAGGGTTCGTGTAATCCTACGCAATGTGTTCATCATCCAACAAGAGTGTAGAGTATGCATTTATCTATTCTCGTTATGTGATCAATGTTGAGAGTGTCCACTAGTGAAAGTCTAATCCCTAGGCCTTGTTCCTAAATATCGCTATCGCTGCTTGCTTACTTGTTTCTATCGCGTTACTACTGCTGCGTTACTACTGCTTGTTTACTGTCCTGGGCAAAGCACTTTTCTGGTGCCGTTGCTACTGCTCATATAAATTCATACCACCTGTATTTCACTATCTCTTCGCCGAACTAGTGCACCTATTAGGTGTGTTGAGGACACAAGAGACTTCTTGCTTTGTGGTTGCAGGGTTGCATGAGAGGGATATCTTTGACCTCTTCCTCCCTGAGATCGATAAACCTTGGGTGATCCACTTAAGGGAAACTTGCTGCTGTTCTACAAACCTCTGCTCTTGGAGGCCCAACACTGTCTACAAGATCCAGACAAACCTTTCTGAAAATTAGCAAAAAAACGCATGGCGAGTTTACTGTCATTTCTTTGTACAAACACTTGTGTGGTTGTGGTTTGGATTGACCTTTCAAACACCCGTGGAAGAGTAAGATACCTGTCAAGATTAAAATTTGGTTGTGGCTTATTTGGCATGATGCTATTGCCACCAAAGATAATTTGCTGAAGCGCAGCTGGTAGGGGAATTCTACTTGTCAATTTTGCAACGAGGATGAATCTATCTCCCACCTGTTCTTTAAATGTCCTGCTGCCAAATTTGTTTGGAGCACTGTTGGTCAGGCAATTGGTGCCCATCGAGACCTAGATCATTCAGCCAGTTTTTTCTGGTGGATCCCTTTGTTCATTCATGCCAGCAGAAATACCAGATTGCAGGGATAGCTGTTGTGTGTTGGGCTATCTGGAAGCTTAGAAACAAAGCATGCTTTGAACACAAGTTGATAAAATCCCCTTTTGAACTAATAAGCTACTCTAATGTGTTTATGGAATATTGCGCAGGGTAGCATGACGAGAAGGACGCAGAGGATATTCGTGCTAGAGCTGATGGATTGCTAGTACTGTTGCTAGCTAAGATGGAAACCAAATGACGACTGATCTACACCGTCCTCTCCGCCTGATGGATGCAGGAAGAAATGAAGACGAAGCCAAAGCTATGGAAACGGTTGAGCAAGAGGTTGCAAATGCCTGATATATCTGGTGGCCGATGGTTGGTTGATGTGTCATGCGTTGTTGAAAGCTCATGGAAAGGGTCTGTAACTTCTTTAGTTAGTGGTGGTTGCAGTGGTCTGTAAAAAATATAAAACCTCTAAGCCTCCCCTCTTAAACACTAGTAGTAGGCGGCGCTCCCCTCTGTTGTTTCTTCTTTTGGCTCCAGAACCTGTTAATCTGTTTTTGTTATCTTTTGGTAATGAAAATCAATCCATGACGTCGCATGCTCTCACTGGAAAAAAGAAGATGTAGTGCTCATCAGCGATTACCGAGACGGCTCTCACTGGATCTCAACCCCGGACGTCGCAGGCCCCACGGTAGGCGCCCAATGCGGTAGGCCAGACCCGTCCATGTTACCTCTTAAGCTCTACCTCCCTCGAACCACTTGATGGCTCGTGTCGCGGTAAAATAAAAATAAAAAACAAAGGATGAAAGAAAGAAATAAAGCATTAATTCAGTTTGTGTATTGCGGGTCGGTTTGGGAGGTTGGATGGACACGCGTGTGTCACACTGACCCAGGAGATGTTTAGGAGACGCCTAGCACTGCCCTAACAAAAACATCTACTTTCAAAAATGATACACGCGGCCGCAACACAGGCATTTGGCACGTTCCTCTGATCGATCTCTGTAGAGCGTAACCGCCGGGCGCTGTTCATCGTGTCTCTTTTATCGAGCCCTCCGCCTCGCCACGGCAGGAGAGCCAGATGCTTTCTGTTGCGTTGCGCTTCCCTTTCTTTTGACCGACGAATGCTTTTGAAATGGGCCCGCTGTAAGCGAGGGAGGCTTGGCCGTGTATTGGTACCTACGGTGAACTAACGTGCGTCGCCTCCCCCGAGACGCCCACCTCCGCCTCCCGCTATAAAACCAGCCCCGCCTCTCCGTGCTCGTCACCCTCTCCGCCCACCCATCTCCATCTGCCAAACGGGAAGAAGAAAGACGATGGCCCCTGTTCGTGTCGTTGTGCAGAGGAGCCTCCGCCGCCCAGATGAGAAGAACCTGCCGGCGGCGGCCGGGCTCTTCGCCCGCACCGTCGTGCTGGGCCGAGAGGCTCCGTCGTCGGCGTCCGCGCTCATCCCTGCTTCGACCTCCTTGGGGTAAGTTCTTCTTCAACGTTTCAAATCTGAACGGAAAGGAAGCTGCTTTTGCTCCGTTTGCTAGCTAGGGCCGGGGCGGGGTAGGCTAGGGCTAGCGCGCGGGAGGTGGTGCTGTCCGCCGATGAGAGCACCGTACGTGTGCGCGCCTGATCTGTTTTGTTGATCTGCTCTAAAAGTCGCAAGATTTATTGTTGCCCTTTACGTGTTATGCCATGCATGAAATCCATGGTCAGTAATCTTCTCCTTGTGCAGACTGAAGGGCAAGGCGCTGTCGGGCGGGGGTGCTCGCGCAGGAGGTGGCGCGTGGAAGGACCTGCCGGCGGCGGCCGGGCTCTTCGCCCGCACCGTCGTGCTGGGCGGACAGCCTCCGGCGTCGGCGTCCGCGCTCATCCCGGCTTCGACCTCCATGGGGTAAGTTCTTCTTAAACTTTTCGAATCTAAAAGGAAGCTGCTTGCTCCGTTTAATCTGCGAGCGCGCGCGATTTGGTCGACGCGCGGCTCTAGTAGGCTAGCGCGCGCGCGCGGGGGAGGTGGTGCTGCTGACCGCCGACGAGAGCACCGTACGTGTGTGCGCGCGCGTGATCTGTTTTGTTCATCTGCTCTTGCTAAACACCTAAAAGTCACAAGATTTATTGCCCTTTGCGTGTTGATGCGATGCATGAAGTCGACGGTAACAAGTCTTCTCCTTGTGCAGACTCAAGCAGGCGCTGTCGGGCGGGGGTGCTCGCGCAGGAGAGGGCGCGTGGAAGGAGTACCGCCGCATCCCCATGATGCTGTCCGGCGGAGGATCTGTCGGGAACGGCGGCGCCGCTGCAGGAGGCGGCCGCGGAGGCTCCGGCGGGGGCGCTGCAGGAGGCGGAGGCGGAGGTGGAGGCTCCGGCGGCGGCGCTGCAGGAGGCGGCGCTGGAGGCATCGGCGGCACCGGCGCAGGAGGGCTCGGCGGCAGCGCTGCCTCGGGCTGCAACTGCGCCGAGGAGCTCGCCCGGCTCAGGCCTACACGGCGGCCGAGGATCAAAAACTGTGGTCCTTCTGCACTAAGCTCCTGGACCAGAACGCAACCCTCGTGAGTCAGCTAGCGGACTTCCGAATTGAAACAGCGTAAGCCCATCCCATGTCTTTATTCTCTCCTTATATTGTGCATCCTTTATAATCTGTATTATTATCAGGTTTGATGAACTATGATAGATGGATTAGATTGATCTTAATGATTTCAATTTGCTTGGCTGTACATTACGGTTCTACTCTTCTCACTTTGCTTGGCTGTACATGACTGTTTTACTCTTCTTCTCAGTTTGCTTGGCTGTACATGACTCTTTTACTCTGATTCTCAATTTGCTTATATGGGTCTGGTGTCGATCTCTTTAACAGGCAGTGCCATATCCAAGCTGATCAAAGGCTTAGCAGACTTACCACCAGCATCATCTATTCAGGGGCCTCGCTCATGTTCGGTGTGATTACCTTCATGATGCCTCTTGTGAAGGAGAATTGGCAGACCGATACTGTGAAGGTCGTCGTTCTTGAAGAGCTGGAGAAGCCCAAGACCAAAAAGGGCGGCGATGAGTGGGAGGAGCCAACCGCCAAGCCCATGCAACAGAAGGAAGATGGTGACCAGGCCGAGACGACTGACAAGAACACATTGGCCAAGATCCTTGAAGTTGAAGTGAAGAGCACGGGAGAGTCCGGCGACCAGCCCAAGTAGAAGAGGCTGGGCCTTTTCGGTTGGTAATCATCTCAGTTCAGATCGCTGCTTAAAGTGACTATGTTATTCGCTGATGCATGTCGGTCTACAGCCGATCGAGACATTATGTGCTCCTAAATAACTTTGTACTTCTGAATTTGAGGTTCCCTACCATGAAGACTTATGTGCTGCATTATCCTACTTAAGTGTTTTATTTATTCTAGCTCTAGTGATTTGACAAGGTTCAGAACGAATTAGCTAGCCGCATGCATTGCTTAAGTTATGATCTTCCTGTGTTTTCAGTATTCTATCATCATCCGCTGAGTAGAGTACAGCAAACTATGCCAGGATAGTGAATCGATTAAATTTCTTTTGTTTTTAACTGCAATAAATAATCTAAGAAAAATGCTTTGGTCCAAGATGGAGACATGAGAAACATGTACTAAGAAGAATGCCATGCGTACTCCAATGGTGAACTGACAGGAACAAAAGGTACTGACATGTCTAGCTCGAACTCACAAATGCGTCTCTGTTCCGAAATGCAAAAACGGCATGCATGCTCAAATCAAGAACTCCTCCACAGAATAAGAACTGAATAATCCTCCTCTAAAAATGAATTGGTACTTGATAATTCAAGAAACAATTATGGATAATAAAAACGCGGAAGCAAAAGTTTTTCTCTTCCGTGAAACATAGTGTCGCCTCCTAAGAAACATAGTGCCGCCTCCACCTCCGACTCTTCCATAGGTCGGTTCACCCTCCTCCGGCCGGCCTCAGCTGGTGTCGGTAGGGTGAAGAAACTGATCTATGTGTGTAGTTTGTTTTAATAAAAGTAGTGCTTTCAAGATATTATGTTAGGGTTATAGTAGCTGTTTTCTTTGTGACATCCGAGTCAATCGAGTTGGCATCGTTTACAATAACTGGTCTTTGGTCTTTAGTTCAAAGAAGAGATCATCTTCCCGACATCAATGGTGGTGTTGGAAGATTTAATTTCTCTAGGTATGAGAGCATCTCCAGCCGCGTCCCCCAAAGCGTCCCCCAAAGGGATTTGGGGCGCGCCGGACAAAAAATGCGTTCCAGCCGTGTCCCCCAAAGCCCATTTTTGTCCGGCGCGCCCCGTGCCCGTCCCCGTCCCACAGGGGACGCACCGGGGACGCCGGACACAACGAAAAGCGAGGCGGGCTCCCACATGTCGGCGACTATTTGCATAAACCGTTGGTTAGCGCCTCTTTTCTCGTCGCTCCTTCCTTCCCGCGCCTCCCACCCCACCGCCGCCGCTGGATTTCCCGGCCGTTTGGGCGTCTGATCTCTGCTGAGAGCCGGCACCGTAGTCGCGACTGGGGCTCCCGCGGGTCTGCTGCCGCTGCCGCGTCGCCAGCGCGTCCCAGAACGCGCCGTCAAATTCGCCCCACCTCCGCGCACAGAAGGTGCTCGACGACTTGCCAGGTAGGTGCGATTGGCCGCTGTTTGTTGCATCGTCTGCCTCGGCGCAATTTTAACCATTGATTTTGCTTTAGCCATGGACAGCGACGATGAGATGGTTGCCCTGCTGCTGGAGGACGAGCAAGCCTTCGACGACGATCTGCGGGAGCATTTGCTGATCATCGCGTCCCTCCAGGACATGCTTCACGCTGAGGCGGAGAAGAGGAAGAGGCCGCGCCGCGGAGGATCAAGGCCGGGAAGAAGGAAGTCGAAGCCCCGGCAGAGGATGGAGGGGCATGCCATGCTGCACAACGACTACTTCGCCGACGAGGCAACACATTTTTATTCATATGCTATATTTGTTTACTTGTTTGTTGTAATTTAATTTGAAAACAATCCTCGCAAACATTTTTATTCATATGCTATATTTGATAAATGGTTCTGTGTTAAAAAGAAGTATTTTAAATGTTTGGGGGCGGCGTTTGGGGGACGCGGCTGGGGAGCGACGTCCCCTAAAGGCGGCACGAACAAAACACGTCCCCCAAACGCTCAATCCGGCGCGGTTTGGGGGACGCTTTGAGGGACGCAGCTGGAGATGCTCTGAGCATTTAGATCTTGCTTTGCTAGAATTATGTATCTTTTCTCATGCTGTCCACGAGAAGCATTATGTTTGCAATATTTTTGTCCCGACTGCTACGTTCTCGAGAATGGTGATTTGTGCCCTCACCTCTCCAACGACGTCAAGCAAGTTGTGTGTTTGCTTTTTCTTGCCATATTGTTGTTGCTATTCTTGCCGATATTGATTGACTAGTTTAATAGCTACGCGTGCATGTATCCTTGGCATTGCTGCTCGAATTAAAATTACAGGAGAAAGTAGTTGGTATTTCGTTCATTTTGATTTTTTTACATTCTAGGTTCAATTTTTGTTTCATAGTATTAATCTAAATTTTAGATTTTAGTAAACAAGAACATGGAAAATGAAAAGCTTTTGCTCATTCTATTTGATGTTATTACTTTTGGTGTAATAAATGCAATACTAATTTATCTAATTTTTTAGCATGTAGACTAAGACAGGACAGACATGTGTCTATCGTTTGATTTTTTTTCTTAATGAAACAAGAAAAGCACCAAAACCTCTAAGATTTTGTTTTTTAACTTCATTTTTTAGTAGGCGGGGACAGTCATCTGTACTATGTCTAAGACTAGCAACAATGAAAATATCATAAGTAGTATCATCGTGTTGGTAAATATCTGATGTGGCGCACCAATCATGATACCGTATCATAGCACGTAAAACTAGAAAATTTAATGACAAACACATCTGATGTACATAAATTTATATTGAGATTATGCAAAATATTAAATATGATGATACTATCTTATGATACTATGCGTTGTGAGGTCATTAACTAGTATCATGTGCATGATACTAGTGTATGATACTTTTCGCTGTGACTAGTCTAACCGGAATTTATGAATAACTACTATATTAAAGGGCAACCAACCTCTTTTTTCTTAGAATTTTGAGTTGATTTAGGAATTAACATGGTGGCTTCCCCCTCCCCTCCCTAGCAACTGTGGCGCTACAAGCCCTCCTCTTTCTCACGAGGTCTCCGGCGGTGCGGAGAAGGAGCTTGGCGCCTTTTTCTTCCCAAGGAAGGAGGATGGCAACACGGAGGGTGACGCGTCGGCGCGAATATGGAGGAGTGAACGCCGGCAGGTGCTCCTTTCCGGATGCATCTACCACCCCGATGCATTGTTGTCCCTATGGTGCCCTATCCTAGCTCACGCTGCTCCTCTACTACCAACGGCTGGTGCGCCGCCACGGCTGCTGCTGCTCACCTCCTTTCCTCCTCCTCGCCCCCTTGCAAAACCGACTCTAATCCACCCCGCTGAAAGAAACAGGGGAATTCGCCTCCATAGTTTACGGTGGGAGCTCGGCCGCCCGCTGGTACTTCTTCCTCCCACGTACTCTCTCTCTGGATCTCTGGATCTCCATCGAACAACACAGGGAGGGGCCATGTTTGTAGGGGATGAGGGGAGTTCTGATTTGGTCAGAAATCAACTACGAGCAGGTGAGGATTAAGGGTTTGTTCTATAATTTTCTTTTTTGTTTCATGTTGGTTTCAGCTGTGAGTGTTTGTACTCCGAAGTTGCTGCTGACCTGGGAGCAATAATTCAAGAAAAGCCATAAAAGATTAAAAAAATACAGAGATTTACTTTTTCCCTAACTCACTTTCTTGCCATAACTAATAAAATGCGCTTGGTTGTCTGATCTTTTGGTTGCATAGTACCTTGTGTTTCATACCAGAAGGGTAGATTTCTGCAAGAAAAAAAAGATGGACGCAACATATTGAGTTATGTCTGGTGTTTGCTGCCTCTGAATGCCCCCTTCGCTTCTGATATCCTGACCCACCGAAACTTTGAACTCATACATTTATCCGCAGATAGATATGGGGCTTCCATTGAACCTTTTGATAGCTCTGAACTCTCAAGTACATATTATGCTGTCTCCTTTTATGTTTGATCTTCTCCCTTCTGTTGCAACATGCTCATTAACTTAACAGTTATGTGGACAGTTTGTTCAGGAGCTTCAGAGCAAGTCATTTACTGGCGAAAAGTTGCAAGTGGTGGAAGACATCTCCTGTTGAGTTCGCACTCCCTCTTAGTACCACTACCAAGGCAATCAAACGGAATATATTTGGTGTGCCTCAAAGTTAAAAGGTACATTTTAGTGAACTTACCAAATTATAGTATTCAACCTTTTTAGTAACTGCTCAAATGGTCATTTTATTAATTATATGTGCGGACATTTACTTGAGATACCTTTTTTCATCACGATCTTCTGAAGAAGTGTTCAGAGCATGTGTTCTTAGATCTTCCTTACGTAATTTGCAAGGACCTTACTGAATTACTAGATTACATATGCTTGTTTTTGTTTACTGTTCAATGTATAAAATACATTCAGCCACAACATACCGCTCTACGGAAGCTCCAAGACCTGGACAGAATTCTGTGCTAAATGGTCAGTGTTTGGCTATTAGAAAATTAAATACATGTTCTTCAGAATGAATTACCCTCTATCTATTTTAGAAACCCCTTATTATGCTATTCGTTATTGTATCACTATATACCACTGTGTTGTATATAACTTTATACACTCAGAGAACTGGTGTGCAAGTTACATAATTCAGCTAGGAAGTATTGATGCTAGCTTCCAAGAAAAGGATACATATGTATTTTGTTCAGATTATGTTAATGATCTCAACGAGAGAGATGTGTTTCATGCCACTCTGATTAGACCATTTTTGACTAGAAATACACTCTGCAATATATCCTGAGCCTCTAGTTAAAAAGAATTTTATGTTTTGATCTAACAAGCAATAAATTAAACAGTGGCTTAATACATTTTTCTCAAGCACATATGAGCATAAACTCACCATGCTAGAAGTAAAAAAATTAATGATATTTCAAACCTGCCTTTTAGCTCACATTAGCATTTGAAAGGGCAATCAGATTATATTATTCATATGTGTCTGATTATATAAGAATGTTGTTGGAGGCCCGGTGTCAGCTGATAATGCTAGCTCTTATTTCCCTCGGGTTTTTTTCCAATGGGTTTGATTTGTCAGTTTGACTTTACCAGTTCTGATCTCAAATAGGTGTGCAAAAACTCACCCATATGTAACCGTGTGTTCTGCTGACTTTGTTGGTTTCACCATAAAGTAAAGATTTTACTCAGCTAGATGAACAATTGAAGTGTGTGCAGGACAAGCTAGAAGAACACCGGTCAAAGAGTAGTATGCAGACATAAGCTTACCAAATTCTCATTTTCAAGTCCCCTGAAATGGGTAGTCACTGCAATTTTTTAGGATTATAAGTCGGTTGTTAATACTTACATTTCTAAAACATGCTTCAGATGATCACACAATGTGTGTTTCTCTTTCTAGGTGATGAATTTAGATCAAGATCACTCAGGTATTTGTTCTATGTTACAAATGTTAGCTCTTCTAGGTGCCTACAAGAATAGGGCAGTATTACTATTGTCAAAATCTATGTATGCCAATTCATAGCTTAGCTTGAGCTAAAATCACTGGTAATGTTTTGTTTAAAAAGTCTTATTGCAGTACTATGGTGGCAGTTAAATAGTTGACATCCACTAAATTGCATATCCACATTTTTGTCCTGAAGTTGGCCATCAGATGTTTTCTATAACAAGAACGAAGTAGTACATATAAGATAGATCAATTCTACAACAACTTTATGTCGCTACATGCATATCAGAGAAATCGATGGTTCTGCCCAAGTATTTTCTTTCATATGAAAAATACATAATGTTTGAAGTTTCTACGCTTGAAGATATCTGGCAGCCCTTCTTGCCATAACCAGTTGTTCTATATATCTTTGCATCCACTGTACTTCTAACCTCTGCTTCCCAATTTTCTCGATCACAAAAATATGCAGTTGAACTGTAGCTTTTAGATAAAGGAGAACAATATACTGGTCTATGATAAGCATACAAAAGAAAGAGCCTTAAACAATGGTTGATGATAGCTTAGTCTTGATGCATAGTCATCGATTGGTGTCCTTGGGTACAACCAAATCTCACCATGGATATGTTTCGGTACGAATTAGAAACAGAATCTGGATACATGTTTATTTCAACTTTAGGCTCCTTACAATCAGCCGAAAAGTTACCGTGTGGAATCAGTGTTGAAATTATTGTGACACCGGTTGCAATTGCTACCGATTATTGTTCCATCACTTTTGGTTCTCCTGTTTTTCTTTGTTTTCATGTTAGCTCAATGGCATGTTCAAATTCTATCAAAGTATTTTTTTAGTCCTATGTTGTACCATTAAGAGCTCGGTTATTGTCCTCCAAAGCCATCTGGAGGAGTTCGGAGCTCAGCCCCTCTCGACCATGGACAACAAAGGTTAAAGACCTATGTGCCTTATTATCTCTAACTCTTTGTCCGTGTGCTCATCGGTAAGGTCCTCGCAACCCGACGGCTGGGTGAAGGTGAATGTGGACGACTCCTACATTGAGAAGATTGGGCCAGGAGGCATTGGCATAACTGAATACGGCTCTGTAGTGTTGTCTGCCAGTTACAACTAGATAACTGGTTTGATGTTGTAGAAATAGAAGCAACTGCCACATTGTTGGGCATCAAAAGTCTGCCCGAGTTTCGATGAACAGATCATCTTGGAAACTAATTGTGATGTTGTCGCTAATGGGCTCAGTTCTGGCACAAATAACCAAGCCCCTTGGTGTGCTGCAGGTCATGAAGCAACTATCTCTTGATGTACATCTTTCTGAGGTGCAAAATTAACAAGATCGTGAGAGAGGAAGAGCAGCGAGGCAGCAGATATCTCAGCCAAGTTAGAAATCATGAGGACATGGTGATCGTGGGGTCTGTCCTGTCAACGGTCATAGATAATGTGTCTTTTGATATATAAAGTTCTTTTTCACCTAAAAAGGCATATTTCAGTCCAGTCAAGGTAGATGGATATGATGTCACGTGTAGTGTGTTATCTTCATATTACCAGATCACACACATATACGGCTAAAGTAACCGTTTGTTTATACTTTGACAACTGGTCTCTAACACATCTTCACGTCGCCATAGTAGCTTGTGACACAACGTTTCTGTGTTTTTCAGCTCATATGGGTACGTAAACTATGGTGAGATGATCCTGGTAATATATTCACAGATTTTGTAATGAGACCAAATTCAGGTGTTTGCATCAACACCTGATTGTCCTTTCTCATTATTGAAGAACGCCTTTCAGGACACTGGCATTACTCTCTCTCTCCAATTCTTTTAAGCATGTTGCATTGACAGTTTTCCTCTTGTCACAACACATCGCATATTTTCAAATCATTAAAAATGCCCTGTAAAACTTAGAAGTTACCCCTAGCAGCAATTTTAGCTACTGGCTCCTAAATACATATTCTTGCGGGGAAGACCCTGGATATTCAGTATTGGGTCTCTCATTTCTGTCCAGATCCATGTGGACTAGAGACTTCACAACAAAATGATAAACTTTGGGGCGACTGGGCACAGGATGGTGCCTGGAGGGCAACATGGCATATAGAGGAATGACAAGCTATCAAGCTAGCATATGTGGGCGATATTAGGTTCATTTGCGAGTGATTCGGTATATACATTCATGTTATGCAGTGACTAAAGCGCATTTAATTTCCTAGCACCACCTACCTTGAAATCATTGCTTAGTTTTTTTACAACCGTGTATCTATGTTATATTATTTGGGTAACAACTGTTGTGCTTTCAGTACGAAAGTCTGAGCATCTGCTTTCTAATTTGTTTGCCTCGAAGTACCCATGAGGCCTCAATAAACATAATTTTCTTCAAGTTTTACCTTACAACAAGAACGAAGTAACAACACCCTGCTACCAAGGTATTTTCCTTGCCTTAGTTTGCAAGTTGTCCTGATGAACACACTACTATATTCGCTCAAAATGATCATCTCTAAGAGTGAATTCTCGCCCATCTGATTATATCATGAATAACATCATAGATTTTTTCATATTTCGATAGAAAATCATTATGTAAGTTATGCCATTTTTATTTGTGTAAGTAACCTGATATTTTTCTTTTTCTTTCAGTTCAGGGAAATTTTTTATGTGTTTGCCTCTAATACGGTTATACCATGATGATCTTTTAGGATTAAAGAGAATTAGCTAAACTGAAGTATGTAGATATTTTGATATATTACTAAAAACACTTCCCGTCGAGCAAAAGTGGGTCTGTATTCGGTAACAAGTACCAACTGAGATTAATCTTGCCTATATTTATAATGTGGTGATTTAGTGTACTGGATTTTTGTGTGTAGAACAAGCATGATGATTGATTTCATGATGCATATGCTTGGATGATTTTGAATGAGATGGATTCATGTGGACTGTTAGGTTCAGACTTACTGATAGACAAGTAACTTGGTCTCTTGCTCTTCACATGGTGTGTAATTACCTTCTGATCTTACATATGTGTTAACACATTGTCAGTAAAGGTGCGCCGTGGAAAATATACTGAGATGGCGACTAATCATGTCCTGCATGGTGTCTGGCTGCGTGAGCTTGAAGAACCAGTGATCCATTGGCATGGTTTGTAACAGAGTGGATAGCTCTGCCTTTGGCACACTATTCTTGCAAATTGTGTCATTTGTGTGAATTTGTCCCTTTAGATCTAATTATTCTGCAAAACAAATCATTTCAAATCAGAGGAGAGAAACAGCGAGTGTATGCTGGCGAATGTCTAACATTCCCCAATTTTTATTGTGTTCGTGGATTATAACATTTTATCTCTGAGTTGTCATTTTTGCATGTGTTTCTTTCTACAGGTAAATTATGAACCTAGGTGCTCTTTACTCTGGTCTCCATCGGGAGGTTACATGTCTCAGGGTTTTGCAAGCAGCCAACTAGGGTATATGGGGAGTAATGCATGTTTCCATCCCTGGATTCGTGAGAGATCAAAATGTTGCTACAACATCCACGAGTGTAAATTTGAAGTGTCAGAGCCTACCTTTTGGTTATGTACTGCAAGATTTTGAATTAATTACTTAGTTCTCACAGATTGATCAAAATTTTGCTACAACGAGTGTAACTTTGAGTCAGAGGGTACCTCTTGGTTATGTACTGCAAGATTTTGAATTAATGACTTAGGTCTCACAGATTCACATGGGTTCATTTTTTTAAGATAAATGTAATAGATATGGTCGCACTATTGCCTGCTACTTCTCTTATGAAAATTTCAAAACGTACAGTGCTAATGGAACCGCCGTTTTAGTTTGAGACTCCCCTTGACACAGGAGCAACTGGTTACCCTCATAGCAAGAAATAGCCATATTACTTCCAGTACTTTCTCCAATACTACTTTGCCTTATCTCATAAGTCACAACTTTGTGACATCATTGCTTGATTTCTCATGCTTGAATTGGCTATTATAGCTTGCATAAGATCCTTATCCTAAACCATTCATGTGCATGATACTGCCATTCAGATCAGGGTTTAAATTCTTCTTTAGGAGCATTGCTTTATGTCAGAACCAGGAAAGCATTTTACCTAATATAGGCCCTGACACTCTGTTCAAATTTCGGTGAACATGAACTCTTGATTTTTTTTGAAAACATGACCTTTTGTTGTACAAGTGTGAAAACTTGAACACAAACATGAATACTGGAAAGTACATGTAATATAACTGCATTATTATCTAGATAGTGTTCTCTGATAGCGCATACACTCTTGCATGTAGCCTGAGCATTGAATATTTGTAGTTGTCATTTGCACATATCTGCAGTTGCTCTAGCATCATCTTGGTCCTGCAAATTAGTCTTAGACAATCAGTTCTTGTTTTGTCTGAACTGGTGGATATCAACATGCTAAATAATGCATAAAAACTCACCACGTCAGTACATAGGCAAAATACCCCTCATCTAAAAAAAATCTAAGATTATACAGTCTTCACCAGACCATATACAAAAAAGCATACACATCGTCTTAGTAAAAGAGTACTGGCGGCACTTGTACTTCAAGGTCAGTTATCTAAACTCTACAGGCACCAAAAACTCCAAGTATTCATGTTTGTGTTCTTATGCCTAATTATGTGCGATACTACGGTCTGCTTGTGTTCTCATATAAAATTTTCCTTACGATCCATTTTTGTTCTTATGTGTGATACTATTCAACTTGCACGCTGTAATCTATGCAACTTTTTCTTATTGTATTTCCTATGATCAATGTCCGTTTGGTTCATGGTATAGTAAAGCGTATTTGCAACAATAAAATGGTTAGTTCTGAATGCAGAAGAGTAGTCTATTGATTTCTGAATGTAACACATTGCTTAATCCATGTTTCTACCACGCCTCCACATCCCTAAAATAACGAAGCTTAACATAGAAACATCCTTTATTCTTCAATTCCTGACTCGAAATTTAGCATGAAATTATCATTTATTCTTCAACTCCTGACTACCTTCAAGGCGCGGCGTGCCGCCGCGCATTTCTTTGCTAGTATATGGTATGGATTGTTAAAAAAAGAACGCAGCATTTCTCCCCTTGCTCGCAATGGAGGCGCCGCCTCTCCCCTGCCCTTCTGCCGGCCACTGTCACATATTGCCCCGCACGCCGCCGCCCACTACACACTCCGCGATACCTCCACTTCCTCGTCGCCCTCCGCCTCCTAATGCCGCACCACAACCTCATCTGTATCGCCTTTGAACCCGTCCCGAGTCAGACGCTGCCCTAATCCCCATCACCGCCCCCTCCTCTGCCATCAGACGCACCGCCGCCTCCTCACCCAGAAACCACAACCTCCAGCTGAACATTTTGTACTGCGCCTGATAAGTTCTGTTCAGGTTCATGTTTGTCTTCTTCTTGATTTAGTTTTCCTCTAGTAAAACTATGATAGTCATTGAGGAATGAGGATACCTCTGCTATGTTGTTTTGAGCATTTGTCAGGTTTAATAATTAATTTCCATAAGAGTGAGTTAGTGTGTTTTGGTCAATCAAAAAATGATTGTGAGCTGTATAAAGAGATTTTTACTTGTGTCGAAGGAGTGTTGCGGATGAAATATTTAGGAATACCTGCTCATAGTGCTAGACTAAGAAACATAGATTGGAAAAACTCGGAAGAAAAGATGGATAAGAAATTAGGTGCTTGGCAAGGTAAGTTTATGTCTTATGGTGACAAGCTAGTTTTGATTAAAGGTAGTCTTGGTAATGTGCCTTTCTGATGTCTATGTTTCCGTTGCCGAAAGGCATATAGAAAAATATGAATCTGCCTAGGAAAAGGATGTTGTGGAATGATAAGGAAAGTGATAATAAGTACCATTTAGTTAATTGGAGAGATGTGTGTCAGCCTATTGATCAAAGTAGTTTGGGAAGAGTAGATCTAAGAGTTGTGAACGTTTGTCTTTTAAGTAAATGGTTATGGAAGTTAGGGAATGAAGAAGGTTTATGGCAGAAAACGATTTTAAATGAATACTGTAAAAGAAATCCGTTAGTTTATGTTCCTCCCCCCCTCCTCGTCGTCCCCGGAGGCCGCCGCCGGTGAATCTGGGCGCAGCCGGTGATGGGGGCGGCGGGGATCCTCGCGTGGACCCCTGGTGCGGTGGATGGAGGCTCGCCTCCGCACTGGGGGATGGCCCCAGCACTTGAAGGATGATGGCGGCGCGGCCCTCTCGCCGGGCGGGTGGCGATGGCGTGGCCCTGGTTTCTGGTGGCACGGCCTCTCCTCACTTCCTCGCCGACCTCGTCGGGCGGGCGGTGATGGGGGCAGCGGCGCGGCCCCGGAACCTGGCGGCGCGGCGCGGTCCTCTCCTTCCGTCCTCGCCTCGGTATCGCCGGGCAAGCGGTGATGGGGACGGATCTCGTACTGCTCCTCCTCAAGGTCTGGGACCACGGTACCAAGGGCGGTGGCCCTGGATGGTGGGGACGGCGTCGACCTGGTGGCAGGTGGCGGGCGTCTGGTGCCGCTGACCGTGGCACCACGGTGGTGGTCTTCTCTCTCGCCGGAGGAGATCGGCTAGTTGTGTGGCTAGCCGTGGCGGATCTCGCGATCCGTCGCCTAGCTCCTGATGGCGAGGCGCAGCTGCCGGTGAAAGCCGGCCCGGACTTCGATCATGGCGGATGGTGGCGGCGTGTTCATCGTTACCTTGTTGAAGGCATTGTCTCTGCAGTCTGCGTTCTTCGCCTGGGCTGCTCCAGGGAAACCCTAGACCCGGGTCCCCCAGATCGGATGATGGCGGCGCGCAACGCCGTTCTCCCTGTTGGGGCATTGTTTTTGGAGCAGACAATGGATGGCGGTGGTGCTGATGTGGAGCTGTGTGCTTTTGCTGTGTCGGCGTCGTCGTGTCACCGCGGCATGGTGCAGTGGTGTCTCGGGACGGATGCAGTGTGATGGATTTGCGCAGGATGGTGGAGTCGTCTGGCGCCGTGGCGGCATCGATGGCAGACCTGGCATGGTCAATGCGATGATCTCTATTGAAGATGGAGTCGAGGAAGACGGCGGTAGCAACTTCTATGACGTGTGCATTGGTGTATGCTGAGAGTCTGCTTAACTAGATGTGCTTCTCATCTGCTATTGAGCGGCCTGGAAAGTCATTTGGTTTTTGGTTGATGTGAGTTGGTGAATTGTCACCCCCTTCATCCCTCCTTCATCCCTTTCTAGGTTTAGCGGGGTGGCTTTGAGTTTGATCTTTTGTATTGCTCTTGTAAGGTGTTGTGAATAATCTAATTAAAAAGCCGTGTGCATCCCTTGGATGCAGAAGCTGGGGCGATATTTCCCCCATTTCGAAAAGAAAAAGTAAAACCTGGCCAGTCTCATTTTTTCCATGGTATTTTAGATGTTAGAGAGGTGTTTTATAAGTTCTGCAGAAAAGTGGTCGGTAATGGTTTAAATACTCGTTTCTGGGAAGATCTTTCGGTTGGTGATCTTCCTTTTAAGATAAAGTTTGCTAGACTGTATAATTTAAATTTTAGCGCTGGGATTTTGCTAGCTAAAGTTTTCGGAGAGGATTGGAGTTGTGTGAGGTTTAGAAGAACTTTACAGGGGGGGGACTGCGGTTCTATGGAGAGAGTTGCAAAGTCTTTGCGATGGGGTTAGATTAACAGAACAAAAAGTAGGTGTAGGTGGTTATTAGACAAGTGAGGGATTTTTACTGTTAAATCTATGTATGCTGCTTTGAAGCTTAGTCAAGTTAGATGTCCTTATAAGAAGCTTTGGTTTAAGGTACAGCTGAAGATTAAAGTGTTTCTTTGGCTTTTATTTAAGAAAAGTATCTTGACTAGAGATGTTTTGAAGCATCGATGATGTTAAGGTAGTGGTAGATGTCTGTTTTGTAGTGAGAATGAGAGTATAAACCACCTCTTTGTTCATTGTTCCATGGCTAAGTATGCTTGGGGAGTGGTACAATGTGCTCTGAATATAAAACAGATTTCGTTTCAGTTTCAGATATGTTAGTTGGATTTTCTACTAGTATGAGAAGTTTAGTGGCAGTATAGGAGTTGCAACAATGATTTGGGCATCATGGAAAACGAGCAATACTGCTTGTTTTAGTAACATTTTTCCTTATGATCCTACTAGTATAATAGCTCAAACTGCTCACTGGAGAAAGGGTGGGCACCGATGGTGCTCAGAATCGCAGGGTGATGGGATGATGGAAGAAAGAGCAGGTCAAAAGAAAAGAAAAAAGGTTTTCTTCCCCAGGTAGAAGTTTTGGATGCTGGGTAGAGAGTAGCGGTTGCATAGTAGTAGATCTTTGCTTTAAGTTTGTTTTGGTTGTACGCTGGTAGCTTGTAAGGTTTAGGAAAAGTCTGATATGGATGTCTGTAATAAGAAGAATCTAAAACCTGATGTTTTATCTGGTTTCATTACCAATTAATGAAATCGGGTTCTATGCCCCTCAATTCGGAAAAAAAGATACCATGGTCAGTATGATAGTCTGGTTTATCTGGTTTCATTACCAGTTTATCTGGTTTCATTACAAGAACTAGTTGATGTTGCATAGCTCAAATATATGTGGCATTTTTCCTCCTACCAACGAAAGCTGCTACCGCCGGCCACTGTATTTTAAGCAAAACATGGTGTGGACACTGGAGAATTGGAACTGTGTATATATAACGTGTCACCTTTCATGATACCGAACTTAGTATTATGTTGATAAAAACTTGGAGGTTGCTTTTTGTTGGGTGACGATATTTTGTTGAGCCGATAATAAATAGCATCGGTTAAGTTACTCTGGAAGTGCATTCCTTTTGCCATCTTTCACTGTTAGTTATAACTTATTAATTTTCATTATGCTCCATTTGTATGTAAGGATTCATTTGTTGTAACCTCGACTGTAATGCATATCTTGTCTTCCATTTGGAGCCGTTACCTTATTATTTTCATCGTGTGCAAGTCGAGTTATGTGATTATGTCAATTTGTTAAATATGTCAGTATAGTGTCATTCTTGACATTATGAAATGATGCTATATTGCCTTCCAGGAGGAGAAGAACAAAAGAAAGATGGGGAAATATGGAGATGACAGATGATATGGTCTTCCCATATTTTTTTGTTTTAATTTAGAAAAAAGCATAATCATAAAGCATATTCTATGCATCCGTGATCATTCCTATTATCGTTTCTGGGTTTCCTCCAAAATTCTTGGATTTGATTTTTTTTTGTAACGTACCAGGTTATTTGATTTGAGTATCATCCCATCAGACATGGAGGTACCTGCCTGTTCTATCTGTCGTTTCTTCAATTTGCCTCTGCGTGGTTAATATTGTTGTCCTGTTTGGTTCATCTTTCATGTTCAGTGGCTCTTTTTTGTTTGTTCTTGATTTATGCATGATATTTTTGCTACACTTGAGTGTTTCTTACAACTTTCCACCAACCTTCGGTCCCTTTCTCTTTCGATAAAAGGGGTCAATACCCTGATTTCATTTCCACTATTCATTTCCATGAAACTGATAAGACATGTCCTGATGGACCAATGGGTTCTTCAAAACATGTGTGAATGACCTTAAGGAAGACCTGATCGAACTGTTTCAAATTTTACACTCTACACACACTTTATCTGTCTGTAGTTAATTTGTCCTACATCACCCTTTTGCAGAAATGTGAAACCCCGATGACAGTTTCGGACTTCAGGCATGTCTCTCTGCAGCACAGTGAAAACATAATTAAGCTGCGAAATACATGCATTTTTTTTTTGACCTGGACTACGGCGGGCTTACGCCAGCCTGAATGACTTTATAACAACCAACCGGGAATACAGGGGTTCATTACATTTCAGATTGAGGGGGGGGGGGGGAAGAAGGACTAAAGAAAGAAAGTTCAGGGGGTTCATGACCATTACACCAAGAATTAAGAAGGGAGGTCGAGGAGGGGGTGTTGCATCTGTAGGCCCAAAGCCTAACGTCTTCGAGGCACCTGTTGGAGACGAGGGACTGGTTTTCCAGAACGCCATTGAAAGTGCGGGTGTTCCTTCGTTTCCAGATGTTCCAGGCGATGGCGGTGTTGATGGTAGTCTCCACAAACGTGTCGCACTTCTCTAGCCAGTCGGCGAAGCTAGAGACCGTGCCGGGGTCAAAGTCTCTATGGAAGAAAGCTCAGACTTCTGTAGCTCGGGGACAGCGAAACAACAGGTGATCTGTGTCTTCTTCGAGGCCGCAGGAGAGGCATGCCGCAGAGGTGGTCATATTGTGGCGAAAGCGCCGT
Organism: Lolium rigidum; assembly: GCF_022539505.1. Taxonomy (NCBI): domain Eukaryota; kingdom Viridiplantae; phylum Streptophyta; class Magnoliopsida; order Poales; family Poaceae; genus Lolium; species Lolium rigidum. Next base: position 282,932,818 of record NC_061509.1, read on the forward strand.
TCATTGGTGGGGAGACGTTTTTTCCTGGCCAGCCAACAGAAAATCTTACACTTCAAGGGGGCAGCGCTCCTCCAGACCCTGTTCGCAACTTCATCAACCTGCAGATGCCTGAAAGAATTGGCATAGAAACTTTTGTTTGACAGTTTTTTGTTAGTGAGGCGGCCATTACGCAGATCGGGGACGTCGATGCGAACACGCACAAGGCTAAGCTCGGAGGACAGGGCTCGAAGGTCAGCCGCCGCGGCCATGGTCAAGCGGGGCCCAAGGGAGTCACGAAGGCCAAGGGAAAGGGCCAAGGAAACATTAATGTTAGGCCTGATGGAGTGGGAGAAAAGAGCGGGAAAGCGATCGCAGAGGGTTTGGTCTCCAAGCCAAAGATCAAACCAGAAGGCAGTAGAGGAGCCATCCCCTAGGAGGACCTTGGAGATCGATCGGAAGGGGGAAATCCCAGCAATGATGTCCTTCCACACAGGTGTGTCTAGACGGTGGGGGTCACCTAAGTCATGGTCACCGTTCCACCCATACATACGTTGGAACCAGGAGACCCAGGGGGCCGAGGAGCCAGAGTGGATTTTTGTGAGAAACTTCGAGAGAAGGGCGGAGTTTTGGGCGGGGAGGGAAACGACCCCCAGCCCTCCATTTTTTTTCGGGACACAGACGTCCTCCCAAGCCACCTTGCACTGACCTCCATTGCAGGTTTCCTCTCTGGTCCAGAGGAAAGCCCGGCGCCGCTTGTCGATGGCCTCGACAACCCCGGCAGGGAGGAGTCCAGCACTCATGGCATGGGACAACATAGATGTGAGGACCGAGTTGACGAGGAGAAGGTGACCTCCAATGGGGAGGCATCTCCCACGCCAGCCGGAAAGGCGCATGTCACTTTTCGACATAATCGGCGCAAAGTCACTTAGACGGAGCTTGTAGGGGGAGAGCGGAAGGCCGAGGTAGGTCTGAGGGAAGGTAGAGACTGTACACCCAAAAGCAGCGGCCATGGAGAGAGCAGAGGAATTGTCGACCTTGATAGGAACGAAAGTGCTCTTGTGGAAGTTGATGGTCAGCCCCGTGGCAGCGGAGAAATCGTCGAGCACTTTTTTAAGGTTCTCCACATGCCCGGGAATAGCCTGGATGATGATGAGGGTATCATCGGCGTACTGGAGCACAGGGCAGGGTAGGTCGCTAACAATGGGGTGCAAAAGGAGGCCATCCCTAGAAGCCTTGAGGAGCATCTGTTGCAGCACATCGACCACGATGTTGAACAAGAAGGGGGAGAGAGGATCCCCTTGTCGTAGACCTCGACGGCATTGAATCCATCTCCCCGGGATACCATTAACAAGGACCGCGGTTTGGCTGGTCTGATTGATCAAGTTAATCCAAGCGCACCAAAGATCCGGGAGGCATTTAGCGCGCATAATGCGATCAAGAGCGTCCCAGCTGATGGAGTCGAAGGCTTTGCGAAAGTCTAGTTTGAAAACTACAGCTGGTGTAGCCCGCCTGTGGCATGTTTGGACAATATCAGCGGCATATACAAAGTTTTCAGCGATGGACCGCCCCGAGATGAAACCCGTCTAGTCGGGGTGGACAAGGTAGGGAATGAGCTCACGAAGGAGGAGGGTGAGGCACTTGGTGTGGACCTTGAGGCAGCAGTTTTGGAGAGAAATGGGCCGGAAATTTTCAGGCTTGTTTGCACCCTCTTTTTTGGGGAGTAAGACAATATGAGATTTATTGATGGGGCGGAGGTCGGAGGTGTCCCTCAGCGCATCTAGGAGATTTTGTTTGATGAGGTCCCAGTGGCGCTTATAGAAAGCGGGACCGAAGCCATCCGGGCCGGGGCTAGAGTTATCCTTCATAGAGAAGAGAGCGTCTTTGATTTCCTCGAGGGAGAAGGGGCGGGTGAGAGCGGTAGCTTGGGAGGGGTTGATCGAGGTGGAGGCCACCAGCTGGGTAAGGTCGAGGTCGCTGGTGGCTTGAAGGGGTGTGCCCAGGAGGTTTTTGAAAAAAGAGTGGATGATAGAAGCTTTGGCAGGGTGGGAGGGGGTGAGATTGCCATCTTCAGCCTCCAGACTTTTAATCTGATTTTTCTGGAGACGTCCCGAGGCATAGAGGTGAAAATAGCGGGAGTTCTCGTCACCCAGAGTGCAATTTTTTTTTATTTTTGCCCTCTGTCTCCAATAGGTGGCTCGCTCGAAATTTTTCTGGCTGAGGTGGTGTTTGGCTAGGGAGCGAAGGCTGGCTTCAAGGGGGGAAATGTGGCGCGATTCCTCGAGCTTGTCAAGGAAGGTGATGACCGTACGACAGTTGAGGAGGTAGACAGAAGGCTTACATGCATTTTATTGTTGTGTGGAATCATTATCTTGGGAAACTTGCAAGTTCAAATCTGGCGGGTACCAGCTTTCAGAGTGTGGTGGGTGCATTTTTGTAGGATTCAATTCAAGTTTGATTTGAGGTATAAATGTACAAGTTAAAACCTGCCTCTACTTTTTATTTACACATATAGGAAAGGGGACAAATCTGGTGATATACTTGTTAGGTACCTTCTGATCGCCAAATGTGCCAATGATTTCTACACCATGTTTAAAAGAAACAGAGCCTTCCTGGTATAGTATATCCTCGTCAGCGACCATAGTGGTACGTGCAAATTCTCCTGTCGTACTTTGCACTTTGCCCTACTAATTTGTAGCTGTATGGTTGAGTAGATAGCTGATTAGTTCAATGCTCTCTACTTATATTTTTATCAGGCTATGATTAATAGAACTGTGTGTTGGATCCCATGTTTTAACCTTTTTATAATTCTTAAGTATTTTTCTCATTTTGTCTTTGCAGTTTCAAGTCACATACAGGTTCAAAGCATAGAATGCACTAGTTTTACAAATTTGTTTGCTTAATTTGTGTCCATGTCTTGCTTACAAATTCCATGTGCCACCATGTTGGGTAATTTCTTACACTTCCTTCAAACCCGAGGAAGAGGGAGCTCACTGGTATGAGTACCACGATATGTTCTGCTTGTCCTTAACCTATAACAGTTACCATTAGAATGTGTAACACCCCAAATTTTTAAAACAAAGAAAAACTCAATTTCCCTATTTCCAAAATTTGGAGCCAACAATTTTTTGAATCACATTCCCTTATGTGCATAGTATCATGCATGTATGTGGTGATCTTTGCCATGATTGTTTATTTGGAGTGTTGAACATGTTATAAACCCTAAACCCTACCCCTTATGTAAATCAAAAAGAAACCAAGAAAAGAAAATAAAATAAAAAGGAGAAGCATATGTGAGCTTTGGCCATATTTGCAAATCTTGGTCTATGCCCTATCTACTTTACCAAAATGGTTGTGAACCATTGTTAAAACCAACCTAACACTAACTAAACCCTAAACCATGATCATTTGGATCAAAGAGAAATAAAGCAAAAGAAAAGAAAATGAAAATGGAATCACATATGAGCCTGATACGTCTCCGACGTATCGATAATTTCTTATGTTCTATGCCATATTATTGATGATACCTACATGTTTTATGCACACTTTATGTCATATTCGTGCATTTTCACGGAACTAACCTATTAACAAGATGCCGAAGTGCCGGTTCTCGTTTTCTGCTGTTTTTGGTTTCAGAAATCCTAGTAACGAAATATTCTCGGAATTGGACGAAACGAAGACCCAGGGGCCTATTTCGCCACGATCCTTCCAGAAGACCGAAGAGCATACGAAGTGGGGCCACGAGGTGGCGACACCACATGGCGGCGCGGCCAAGGGGGGCCCGCGCCGCCTGTGGTGTGGGCCCCTCGTCAGGCCCCCGACTCGCCCTTCCGCCTACTTAAAGCCTCCGTCGCGAAACCCACGAGGCGAAAAACCACGATACGGAAAACCTTGCCGAGACGCCGCCGCCGCGATCCCATCTCGGGGGATTCGGAGATCTCCTCCGGCACCCTGCCGGAGAGGGGATTCATCTCCCGGAGGACTCTACACCGCCATGGTCGCCTCTCGGAGTGATGAGTGAGTAGTTCACCCCTGGACTATGGGTCCATAGCAGTAGCTAGATGGTTGTCTTCTCCTCATTGTGCTTCATTGTCGGATCTTGTGAGCTGCCTAACATGATCAAGATCATCTATCCGTAATACTCTATGTTGTGTTTGTCGGGATCCGATGGATAGAGAATACCATGTTATGTTAATTATCAAGTTATTACATATGTGTTGTTTATGATCTTGCATGCTCTCCGTTACTAGTAGAGGCTCTGGCCAAGTTTTTGCATTTAACTCCAAGAGGGAGTATTTATGCTCGATAGTGGGTTCATGCCTGCATTGACACCTGGGACAGTGACAGAAAGTTCTAAGGTTGTGTTGTCTTGTTGCCACTAGGGATAAAACATTGGCGCTATGTCCGAGGATGTAGTTGTTGATTACATTACGCACCATACTTAATGCAATTGTCCGTTGCTTTGCAACTTAATACCGGAAGGGGTTCGGACGATAACCCGAAGGTGGACTTTTTAGGCATAGATGCAGTTGGATGGCGGTCTATGTACTTTGTCGTAATGCCCAATTAAATCTCACTATACTTATCATGTCATGTATGTGCATTGTTATGCCCTCTCTATTTGTCAATTGCCCGACTGTAATTTGTTCACCCAACATGCTTTTATCTTATGGGAGAGACACCTCTAGTGAACTCGTGGATCCCGGTCCATTCTTTTAATACTGAAATACAAATCTGCTTGCAATACTTGTTTCTATCGTTTTCTCTGCAAACAATCATCTTCCACACAATTCGGTTAACCCTTTGTTACAGCAAGCCGGTGAGATTGACAACCTCACTGTTTCGTTGGGGCAAAGTACTTTGGTTGTGTTGTGCAGGGTTCCACGTTGGCGCCGGAATCTGCGGTGTTGCGCCGCACTACATCCCGCCGCCATCAACCTTCAACGTGCTTCTTGACTCCCTGCGGTTCGATTAAACCTTGGTTTCTAGCGAGGGAAACTTGCCGCTGTGCGCATCACACCTTCCTCTTGGGGTTCCCAACGGACGTGTCAATTACACGCATCAAGCAAATTTCGGCGCCGTTGCCGGGGAGATCAAGACACGCTGCAAGGGGAGTCTCCACTTCTCAATCTCTTTACTTTGTTTTTGTCTTGCTTTATTTTATTTACTACTTTGTTTGCTGCATTATATCAAAACACAAAAAAATTAGTTGCTAGTTTTACTTTATTTACTTGTCTTGTTTGCTATATCAAAAACACAAAAAAATTAGTTACTTGCATTTACTTTACTTATTTCATCATGTTTCCTTTTAATTTTACCACAAAAGACATACCGGTAGGACGCGGGTCTATAATTGGGAGAAACAATATAGAAGAATTTTTCGATCATGTTAGTACCGTTGAAGATTTCGAAGATAGACACTTGGTAGAACTTGCTCCTACTTATGAAATTGCTGCTTGCTTGCTTTAGTTCACATGTTGGAAACTAAATTTGTTAATCTCAATCCTATAATCCAACATATGTTTCTTACACTCGGTGATATGGAAGAGGGGGAAAAGAAAGATTTTGTTTTAGAAACCCTTCTTAGAGAATTTGGTGGTCTAGCAAGAGAGGTTAGAAAGGTCTTTGCTAAATTTAATATGCTTGGTTCTCATACTAATTTTGTTGGTCTCCTTAAAAAAATGGACATGGATATAATAAGGTACACTAATAATGCTAATGATGGTGGGGAGATCAAAGCGCCAATACCATGTAAACTCCTAGCTATGAATGATGCACTAGAAAATAACTATGCTTGGCTTGTTCCTGAAAATTTGTTCGATGAGAGTAGCAAGCCCAAGACTAATGAGAAGGGAGACGCTGAAACTTATGTATCCAATATACTATGCATGGTTGAGAAAACTCCAAACCCCGCTGTAGATGCACCACCCTTTGATAATACTTGAGTTACACTTTTCGCGCCTAGCTGAAAGGCGTTAAAGAAAAGCGCTTATGGGAGACAACCCATGTTTTTACTACAGATATTTTTGTTTTATATTTGAGTCTTGGAAGTTGTTTACTACTGTAGCAACCTCTCCTTATCTTAGTTTTATGTTTTGTTGTGCCAAGTAAAGTCTTTGATAGTAAAGTAAGTACTAGATTTGGATTACTGCGCGTAAACAGATTTCTTTGCTTGTCACGAATCTGGGTCTAATTCTCTGTAGGTAACTCAGAAAATTAAGCCAATTTACGTGAGTGATCCTCAGATATGTACGCAACTTTCATTCAATTTGGGAATTTTCATTTGAGCAAGTCTGGTGCCCTTTTAAAATTCGTCTTTACGGACTGTTTTGTTTTGACAGATTCTGCCTTTTATTTTGCATTGCCTCTTTTGCTATGGTGGATGAATTTCTTTGATCCATTAATGTCCAGTAGCTTTATGCAATGTCCAGAAGTGTTAAGAATGATTGTGTCACCTCTGAACATGTGAATTTTTATTATGCACTAACCCTCTAATGAGTTGTTTCGAGTTTGGTGTGGAGGAAGTTTTCAAGGGTCAAGAGAGGAGGATGATATACTATGATCAAGAAGAGTGAAAGCTCTAAGCTTGGGGACGCCCCGGTGGTTCACCCCTGCATATTCTAAGAAGACTCAAGCGTCTAAGCTTGGGGATGCCCAAGGCATCCCCTTCTTCATCGACAACATTATCAGAGTTCCTCCCCTGAAACTATATTTTTATTCCGTCACATCTTATGTACTTTGCTTGGAGCGTCGGTTTGTTTTTGTTTTTTGTTTTGTTTGAATAAAATGGATCCTAGCATTCACATTGTGGGAGAGAGACACGCTCCGCTGTAGCATATGGACAAGTATGTCCTTAGGCTCTACTCATAGTATTCATGGTGAAGTTTCTTCTTCGTTAAATTGTTATATGGTTGGAATTGAAAAATACTACATGTAGTAATTCTAAAATGTCTTGGATAATTTGATACTTGGCAATTGTTGTGCTCATGTTTAAGCTCTTGCATCATATACTTTGCACCCATTAATGAAGAAACACTTAGAACTTGCTAATTTGGTTTGCATATTTGGTTTCTCTAGAGTCTAGATAATATCTAGTATTGAGTTTTGAACAACAAGGAAGACGGTGTAGAGTCTTATAATGTTTACAATATGTCTTTTATGTGAGTTTTGCTGCACCGTTCATCCTTGTGTTTGTTTCAAACAACCTTGCTAGCCTAAACCTTGTATCGAGAGGGAATACTTCTCATGCATCCAAAATCCTTGAGCCAATCACTATGCCATTTGTGTCCATCATACCTACCTACTACATGGTATTTATCCGCCATTCCAAAGTAAATTGCTTGAGTGCTACCTTTAAAATTCCATCATTCACCTTTGCAATATATAGCTCATGGGACAAATAGCTTAAAAACTATTGTGGTATTGAATATGTACTTATGCACTTTATCTCTTATTAAGTTGCTTGTTGTGCGATAACCATGCTTCGGGGACGCCATCAACTATTCTTTGTTGAATATCATGTGAGTTGCTATGCATGTCCGTCTTGTCTGAAGTAAGAGAGATCTACCACCTTCATGGTTGGAGCATGCATATTGTTAGAGAAGAACTTTGGGCCGCTAACTAAAGCCATGATTCATGGTGGAAGTTTCAGTTTTGGACACATATACTCAATCTCATATGAGAATAGTAATTGTTGCCACATGCTTATGCATTAAAGAGGAGTCCATTATCTGTTGTCCATGTTGTCCCGGTATGGATGTCTAAGTTGAGAATAATCAAAAGCGAGAAATCCAAAATGCGAGCTTTCTCCTTAGACCTTTGTACAGGCGGCATGGAGGTACTCCATTGTGACACTTGGTTAAAACATGTGCATTGCAGAGATCCGGTAGTCCAAGCTAATTAGGACAAGGTGCGGGCACTATTAGTATACTATGCATGAGGCTTGCAACTTGTAAGATATAATTTACATAACTCATATGCTTTATTACTACCGTTGACAAATTGTTTCATGTTTTCAAAATAAAAGCTCTAGCACAAATATAGCAATCGATGCTTTCCTCTTTGAAGGACCATTCTTTTACTTTTATGTTGAGTCAGTTCACCTATCTCTCTCCACCTCAAGAAGCAAACACTTGTGTGAACTGTGCATTGATTCCTACATACTTGCATATTGTACTTGTTATATTACTCTATGTTGACTATTATCCATGAGATATACATGTTACAAGTTGAAAGCAACCGCTGAAACTTAATCTTAATTTGTGTTGTTTCAATGCCTTTACTTTGATTTATTGCTTTATGAGTTAACTCTTATGCAAGACTTATTAATACTTGTCTTGAAGTACTATTCATGAAAAGTCTTTGCTTTATGATTCACTTGTTTACTCATGTCATTACCATTGTTTTGATCACTCGCATTCACTACATATGTTTACAAATAGTATGATCAAGGTTATGATGGCATATCACTTCAGTAAATTATCTTTGTTATCGTTTTACCCGCTTGGGACGAGCAGTAACTAAGCTTGGGGATGCTTGATACGTCTCCGACGTATCGATAATTTCTTATGTTCTATGCCATATTATTGATGATACCTACATGTTTTATGCACACTTTATGTCATATTCGTGCATTTTCCGGAACTAACCTATTAACAAGATGCCGAAGTGCCGGTTCTCGTTTTCTGCTGTTTTTTGTTTCAGAAATCCTAGTAACGAAATATTCTCGGAATTGGACGAAACGAAGACCCAGGGGCCTATTTTGCCACGAACCTTCCAGAAGACCGAAGAGCATACGAAGTGGGGCCACGAGGTGGCGACACCACATGGCGGCGCGGGGACCCCCGACTCTGCCCTTCCGCCTACTTAAAGCCTCCGTCGCGAAACCCCGGAGGCGAAAAACCACGATACGGAAAACCTTACTGAGACGCCGCCGCCGCCGATCCCATCTCGGGGGATTCTGGAGATCTCCTCCGGCACCCTGCCGGAGAGAGGATTCATCTCCCGGAGGACTCTACACCGCCATGGTCGCCTCCGGAGTGATGAGTGAGTAGTTCACCCCTGGACTATGGGTCCATAGCAGTAGCTAGATGGTTGTCTTCTCCTCATTGTGCTTCATTGTCGGATCTTGTGAGCTGCCTAACATGATCAAGATCATCTATCTGTAATACTCTATGTTGTGTTTGTCGGGATCCGATGGATAGAGAATACCATGTTATGTTAATTATCAAGTTATTACATATGTGTTGTTTATGACCTTGCATGCTCTCCGTTACTAGTAGAGGCTCTAGCCAAGTTTTTGCTTTTAACTCCAAGAGGGAGTATTTATGCTCGATAGTGGGTTCATGCCTGCATTGACACTCGGGACGGTGACGGAAAGTTCTAAGGTTGTGTTGTGCTCGTTGCCACTAGGGATAAAACATTGGCGCTATGTACGAGGATGTAGTTGTTGATTACATTACGCACCATACTTAATGAAATTGTCCGTTGCTTTGCAACTTAATACTGGAAGGGGTTCGGACGATAACCTCGAAGGTGGACTTTTTAGGCATAGATGCAGTTGGATGGCGGTCTATGTACTTTGTCGTAATGCCCAATTAAATCTCACTATACTTATCATGTCATGTATGTGCATTGTTATGCCCTCTCTATTTGTCAATTGTCCGACTGTAATTTGTTCACCCAACATGCTTTTATCTTATGGGAGAGACACCTCTAGTGAACTCGTGGACCCCGGTCCATTCTTTTAATACTCGAAATACAAATCTGCTGCAATACTTGTTTTACTCGTTTTCTCTGCAAACAATCATCTTCCACACAATTCGGTTAACCCTTTGTTACAGCAAGCCGGTGAGATTGACAACCTCACTCGTTTCGTTGGGGCAAAGTACTTTGGTTGTGTTGTGCAGGTTCCACGTTGGCGCCGGAATCTCCGGTGTTGCGCCGCACTACATCCCGCCGCCATCAACCTTCAACGTGCTTCTTGACTCCTACTGGTTCGATTAAACCTTGGTTTCTAACTGAGGGAAACTTGCCGCTGTGCGCATCACACCTTCCTCTTGGGGTTCCCAACGGACGTGTAAATTACACGCATCAGAGCCTATGGACACTTTTGCAAATCTTGACCTATGCCATGATGACTTTGTGTAAATGGTTTGAAAACATTTCTAAACACAAAATAATAATATTTGAATCAAAGAAATGCAAAACAAATCAAAAGAAAAATCGAAACCAAGTCACATATGATAATGGTCATATGTGACAATTTTAACATGATGCATACTTTGAGCCCCTGTATTAAGAGATTTCTAAACTAAACTTGCTCAACTCTTTACTCCTCATCCAAGAACTTATCAAGGTGACCACTTTGGAGCTTGCCAACCTTGCTGAAGTATTTTCAAATTCTTATAAATTGCATCCAAAGTGGCAACTTTGAATCAGACTTAAGATCAACTCAAATTTGATTTTCACCAAATCTACCCCATCTTGCAAACCAATGCCACCAAGGTGTGCCAAACATTATTAGGGTAACACCCATAAAATATTTTTCCAAAATTCAAAGTTGAATCTCTTTCGGCCATTTCACCGAACACTTGGTGTGCACAAACTGACTTTGAGCATACATGCTAAAATCCAATGGATTTTTGCCTAAACCCTCACCTCTCTGGTCAACCTCAACTCCTCCTTGCATCCTCTGAGTAATGCCATGCTTTGGCACCAATGATCATGCATGATTTTGACCAAACCATCTCCATACCGTGTACCATGCCACTCTCCATGTCACCTCTCTCTCTCCATCCCTCTCTAGTTGACTTCATCATGTCCTGCAGCTTCCCCTCACCCTCCTGAGCACGCTCGTGCACGCCATCGATCGAGGAGACGCGTGCAATGCCTAGGCAAGGACGTGCCCCGTGACGCCCAGACACGCCAGAACGCGCCAGGACACGCCACGGGCACGCCAGAGCACCGCCTCGCCCCGCCGCGTCAGCCCTCCCCTCGCTCTCTCCTCTCGCACGCGCACTCGCCACGACACCAGCTAGCCGCCAGACACCTCCTCTCTCGCTCCCAGGCCCTGTCGCCATCGCCATCATCAGCGACCTCCGCCACGGTACCGTGATGGCGTGTATTTCACACGTTCGTTGGGCAACCCCAAGAGGAAGGTATGATGCGCACAGCAGCAAGTTTTCCCTCAGAAAGAAACCAAGGTTTATCGAACCAGGAGGAGCCAAGAAGCACGTTGAAGGTTGATGGCGGCGGGATGTAGTGCGGCGCAACACCAGAGATTCCGGCGCCAACGCGGAACCTGCACAACACAACCAAGCTACTTTGCCCCAACGAAACAGTGAGGTTGTCAATCTCACCGGCTTGCTGTAACAAAGGATTAACCGTATTGTGTGGAAGATGATTGTTTGCAGAGAAAACAAGTAAAAACAAGTATTGCAAGAGATTGTATTTCAAGAAAGAGAATTGGACCGGGGTCCACAGCTCACTAGAGGTGTCTCTCCCATAAGACGAACAAGCATGTTGGGTGAACAAATTACAGCTTGGGCAATTGACAAATAAAGAGAGCATGACAATGCACATACATATCATGATGAGTATAGTGAGATTTAATTGGGCATTACGACAAAGTACATAGACCGCCATCCAACCGCATCTATGCCTAAAAAGTCCACCTTCGAGTTATCATCCGAACCCCTCCAGCATTAAGTTGCAAACAACAGACAATTGCATTAAGTATGGTGCGTAATGTAATCAACAACTACATCCTTAGACATAGCATCAATGTTTTATCCCTAGTGGCAACAAGACAACACAACCTTAGGGGTTTCTCGTCACTCCCCGGTGTCAATGCGGCATGAACCCACTATCGAGCATAAGTACTCCCTCTTGGAGTTAAAAGCATCTACTTGGCCGCAGCATCTACTAATAACGGAGAGCATGCAAGATCATAAACAACACATAAGCATAACTTTGATAATCAACATAACAAGTATTCTCTATTCATCGGATCCCAACAAACGCAACATATAGAATTACATATAGATGATCTTGATCATGATAGGCAGCTCACAAGATCCGACAATGATAGCACAATGGGGAGAAGACAACCATCTAGCTACTGCTATGGACCCATAGTCCAGGGGTAGACTACTCACTCATCACTCCGGAGGCGACCATGGCGGTGTAGAGTCCTCCGGGAGATGAATCCCCTCTCCGGCGAGGTGCCGGAGGCGATCTCCGGGATCCCCCGAGATGGGATCGGCGGCGACGGCGTCTCGCAATGTTTTCCGTATCGTGGCTCTCGCATCGGGGGTTTCGTCACGGAGGCTATTTGTAGGCGGAAGGGCAGGTCAAGAGGCGGCACGGGGGCCCACACCATAGGCCGGCGCGGCCAAGGGGGGCCGCGCCGCCCTAGGGTTTGGCCACCCCGTGGCCCCTCTTCGTCTCTCCTTCGGACTTCCGGAAGCTTCGTGAGAAAATAGGCCTCCGGGCTTTTATTTCGTCCAATTCCGAGAATATTTCTTTACTAGGATTTCTGAAACCAAAAACAGCGAGAAAACAAGAATCGGCACTTCGGCATCTTGTTAATAGGTTAGTTCCGTAAAATGCACGAATATGACATAAAGTGTGCATAAAACATGTAGATAACATCAATAATGTGGCATGGAACACAAGAAATTATCGATACGTTGGAGACGTATCAGCATCCCCAAGCTTAGTTCTCGCTCGTCCCGAGCAGGTAAAACGATAACAAAGATAATTTCTGGAGTGACATGCCATCATAAACTTGATCATACTATTTGTAAAGCATATGTAGAGAATGCAGCGATCAAAACAATGTGTATGACATGAGTAAACAAGTGAATCATAAAGCAAAGACTTTTCATGAATAGCACTTCAAGACAAGCATCAATAAGTCTTGCATAAGAGTTAACTCATAAAGCAATAATTCAAAGTAAAGGTATTGAAGCAACACAAAAGAAGATTAAGTTTCAGCAGTTGCTTTCAACTTGTAACATGTATATCTCATGGATATTGTCAACATAGAGTAATATAATAAGTGCAATAAGCAAGTATGTAAGAATCAATGCACAGTTCACACAAGTGTTTGCTTCTTGAGGTGGAGAGAAATAGGTGAACTGACTCAACATTGAAAGTAAAAGAATGGTCCTCATAGAGGAAAAGCATCGATTGCTATATTTGTGCTAGAGCTTTGATTTTGAAAACATGAAACAATTTTGTCAACGGTAGTAATAAAGCATATGCATCATGTAAATTATATCTTATAAGTTGCAAGCCTCATGCATAGTGTACTAATAGTGCTCGCACCTTGTCCTAATTAGCTTGGACTACCCGGATTATCACCGCAATACATATGCTTTAACCAAGTATCACAAAGGGGTACCTCTATGCCGCCCGTACAAAGGTCTAAGGAGAAAGCTCGCATTTGGATTTCTCGCTTTTGATTATTCTCAACTTAGACATCCATACCGGGACAACATAGACAACAGATAATGGACTCCTCTTTTAATGCTTTAAGCATTCAACAACAATTAATTCTTTTCTCATTAGAGATTTGAGGATGTTTGTCCAAAACTGAAACTTCCACCATGGAACATGGCTTTAGTTAGCGGCCCAATGTTCTTCTCTCACAATATGCATGCTCAAACCATTCAACTCAGTGTAGATCGCCCTTACTTCGGACAAGACGAACATGCATAGCAACTCACATGAAATTCAACAATGAGTTGATGGCGTTCCCCGCAAACATGGTTATCGCACAACAAGCAACTTAATAAGAGATAAAGTGCATAATTACATATTCAATACCACAATAGTTTTTAAACTATTTGTCCCATGAGCTATATATTGCAAAGGTGAATGATGGAATTTTAAAGGTAGCACTCAAGCAATTTACTTTGGAATGGCTGGAAAATACCATGTAGTAGGTAGGTATGGTGGACACAAATGGCATAGTGGTTGGCTCAAGTATTTTGGATGCATGAGAAGTATTCCCTCTCGATACAAGGTTTAGGCTAGCAAGGTTATTTGAGGCAAACACAAGGATGAACTAGTACAGCAAAAACTCACATAAAAGACATATTGAAAGCATTATAATACTCTATACCGTCTTCCTTGTTGTTCAAACTCAATACTAGAAATTATCTAGACCTTAGAGAAACCAAATATGCAAACCAAATTTTAGCATGCTCTATATATTTCTTCATTAATGGGTGCAAAGCATATGATGCAAGAGCTTAAACATGAGCACAACAATTGCCAAGTATCACATTACCCAAAACATTTTTAGCAATTACTACATGTATCATTTTCCAATTCCAACCATATAACAATTTAACGAAGGAGAAACTTCGCCATGAATACTATGAGTAGAAACCAAGGACATATTTGTCCATAAGCTACAGCGGAGTGTGTATCTCTCCCATAAAGTGAATGCTAGGATCCATTTTATTCAAACAAAACAAAAACAAAAACAAAACGACGCTCCAAGAAAAAGCACATAAGATGTGGCCGAATAAAAATGTAGTTTCAGGGGAGGAACCCGATAATTTGTTGATGAAGAAGGGGATGCCTTGGGCATCCCCAAGCTTAGACGCTTGAGTCTTCTTGATATATGCAGGGGTGAACCACCGGGTGCATCCCCAAGCTTAGAGCTTTCACTCTCCTTGATCATGTTGCATCATACTCCTCTCTTGATCCTTGAAAACTTCCTCCACACCAAACTCGAAACAACTCATTAGAGGGTTAGTGCACAATATAAATTGACATATTCAGAGGTGACACAATCATTCTTAACACTTCTGGACATTGCATAATGCTACTGGACATTAGTGGATCAAAGAAATTCATCCAACATAGCGAAAGAGGCAATGCGAAATAAAAGGCAGAATCTGTCAAAACAGAACAGTTCGTATTGACGAATTTTAAAATGGCACCAGACTTGCTCAAATGAAAATGCTCAAATTGAATGAAAGTTGCGTACATATCTGAGGATCATGCACGTAAATTGGCATAATTTTCTGAGCTTCCTGCAGGGCAGTGGGCTCAGATTCGTGACAGCAAAGAAATCTGGAACTGCGCAGTAATCCAAATCTAGTACTTACTTTTCTATCAACGGCTTAACTTGGCACAACAAAACTCAAAACTAAGATAAGGAGAGGTTGCTACAGTAGTAAACAACTTCCAAGACACAAAATAAAAACAAAGTACTGTAGGTAAAAACATGGGTTGTCTCCCATAAGCGCTTTTCTTAACGCCTTTCAGCTAGGCGCAGAAAGTGTGTATCAAGTAACATCGAGAGATGAAGCATCAACATCATAATTTGTTCTAATGATAGAATCATAAGGTACCTTCATTCTCTTTCTAGGGAAGTGTTCCATACCTTTCTTGAGAGGAAATTGATATTTTATATTTCCTTCCCTCATATCAATAATAGCACCAACAGTTCGAAGAAAAGGTCTTCCCAATATAATTGGACAAGATGCATTGCATTCAATATCCAAGACAACAAAATCAACGGGAACAAGATTATTGTTAACGGTAATGCGAACATTATCAACTTTACCCAAAGGTTTCTTTGTAGAATGATCAGCAAGATTAACATCCAAATAACAATTTTTCAGCGGTGGCAAGTCAAGCATATTATAAATTTTCTTAGGCATAACAGAAATACTTGCACCAAGATCACATAAAGCATTACAATCAAAATCTTTAACCTTCATCTTAATGATGGGCTCCCAACCATCTTCTAGCTTTTTAGGAATAGAGGCTTCGCGCTCTAGTTTCTCTTCTCTAGCTTTTATGAGAGCATTTGTAATATGATGCGTGAAAGCCAAATTTATAGCACTAGCATTAGGACTTTTAGCAAGTTTTTGCAAGAACTTTATAACTTCAGAGATGTGGCAATCATCAAAATTCAAACCATTATAATCTAAAGCAATGGGATCATCATCCCCAATGTTGGAAAAATTTCAGCAGACTTTATCGCAAGCAGTTTCAGCAGCTTTAGCAGTTTCAGTGCAGTTTTTCGCGCTTTGCATTAGAAGTGGAAACATTGCTAACACCAATTCTTTTATTAGTATGAGTAGGAGGTGCAGCAACATGTGTAGCATTATCATTACTAGTGGTGGTAATAGTCCAAACTTTAGCTATATTTTTCTCTTTAGCTAGTTTTTCATTTTCTTCTCTATCCCACCTAGCACGCAGTTCAGCCATTAATCTTATATTCTCATTAATTCTAACTTGGATGGCATTTGCTGTAGTAACAATTTTATTTTCAATGTCATCAGGTTTAGCAGCCATTTTATTAATTAAAGAGGATTGTGAGGCAGACATGTATGAGATTCGGGTTTCAGCATTTGAAATTTTAGTTTGCACACCAGAAATTTCCCTATTCAAATTTTCAAGTTGATTTCCTATATTTTTCAACAAGGTAGATTGTTCATTCAAAGTTTTAGTAAACAATTGATTTTGCTCATATTGCGATTGCATAAAATTTTTAGTGGATCTTTCAATATCTAGCATCCTTCCCTCATATCTACCATAAGTATTACCATTAGCAGGGTATGGCCTAGAATTTTGAGCAACTAATGAAGCTAACGGAACATTATTAGGATCAACATTAGATCTACCATTCACAAGCATAGACATAATAGCATCAATTTTATCACTCAAGGAAGAGGATTCTTCAACAGAATTTACCTTCTTACCTTGTGGTGCTCTTTCCGTGTGCCATTCAGAGTAATTTATCATCATATCATCAAGAAGTTTTGTAGCCGCCCCCAATGTGATGGACATAAAGGTACCTCCAGTAGCTGAATCCAATAAATTCCGCGAAGAAAAATTTAGTCCTGCATAGAAGGTTTGGATGATCATCCAAGTAGTCAGTCCATGGGTTGGGCAATTTTTAACCAGAGATTTCATTCTTTCCCAAGCTTGAGCAACATGTTCAGTATCTAATTGTTTAAAATTCATTATGCTACTCCTTAAAGATATAATTTTAGCAGGGGGATAATATCTACCAATAAAAGCATCCTTGCATTTAGTCCATGAATCAATACTATTCTTAGGCAGAGATAGCAACCAATCTTTAGCTCTTCCTCTTAATGAGAAAGGGAACAATTTTAGTTTAATAATATCACCATCTACATCTTTATATTTTTGCATTTCACATAGTTCAACAAAATTATTGAGATGGGCAGCAGCATCATCAGAACTAACACCAGAAAATTGATGGTTCATGACAAGATTCAGTAAAGCAGGTTTAATTTCAAAGAATTCTGCTGTAGTAGCAGGTGGAGCAATAGGTGTGCATAAGAAATCATTATTATTTGTGGTTGTGAAGTCACACAACTTAGTATTTTCAGCGTTGGCCATTTTAGCAATAGTAAATGAAGCAAACTAGATAAAGTAAATGCAAGTAAACTAATTTTTTTGTGTTTTCGATATAGCAAACTAGATAGCAAATAAAGTAAAACTAGCAACTAATTTTTTTGTATTTTGATTTAGTGCAGCAAACAAAGTAGTAAATAAAATAAAGCAAGACAAAAACAAAGTAAAGAGATTGAGAAGTGGAGACTCCCTTGCAGCGTGTCTTGATCTCCCCGGCAACGGCGCCGGAAAAGAGCTTGATGGCGTGTATTTCACACGTTCGTTGGGCAACCCCAAGAGGAAGGTATGATGCGCACAGCAGCAAGTTTTCCCTCGAAAGAAACCAAGGTTTATCGAACCAGGAGGAGCCAAGAAGCACGTTGAAGGTTGATGGCGGCGGGATGTAGTGCGGCGCAACACCGTAGATTCCGGCGCCAACGCGGAACCCGCACAACACAACCAAGCTACTTTGCCCCAACGAAACAAGTGAGGTTGTCAATCTCACCGGCTTGCTGTAACAAAGGATTAACCGTATTGTGTGGAAGATGATTGTTTGCAGAGAAAACAGTAGAAACAAGTATTGCAGTAGATTGTATTTCAGTAAAGAGAATTGGACCGGGGTCCACAGCTCACTAGAGGTGTCTCTCCCATAAGACGAACAGCATGTTGGGTGAACAAATTACAGCTTGGGCAATTGACAAATAAAGAGAGCATGACAATGCACATACATATCATGATGAGTATAGTGAGATTTAATTGGGCATTACGACAAAGTACATAGACCGCCATCCAACCGCATCTATGCCTAAAAAGTCCACCTTCAGAGTTATCATCCGAACCCCCTCCAGTATTAAGTTGCAAACAACAGACAATTGCATTAAGTATGGTGCGTAATGTAATCAACAACTACATCCTTAGACATAGCATCAATGTTTTATCCCTAGTGGCAACAGCACAACACAACCTTAGGGGTTTCTGTCACTCCCCTGGTGTCAATGCGGCATGAACCCACTATCGAGCATAAGTACTCCCTCTTGGAGTTAAAAGCATCTACTTGGCCAGAGCATCTACTAATAACGGAGAGCATGCAAGATCATAAACAACACATAAGCATAACTTTGATAATCAACATAACAAGTATTCTCTATTCATCGGATCCCAACAAACGCAACATATAGAATTACATATAGATGATCTTGATCATGATAGGCAGCTCACAAGATCCGACAATGATAGCACAATGGGGAGAAGACAACCATCTAGCTACTGCTATGGACCCATAGTCCAGGGGTAGACTACTCACTCATCACTCCGGAGGCGACCATGGCGGTGTAGAGTCCTCCGGGAGATGAATCCCCTCTCCGGCAGGGTGCCGGAGGCGATCTCCAGGATCCCCCGAGATGGGATCGGCGGCGACGGCGTCTCGGTAATGTTTTCCGTATCGTGGCTCTCGGTACCGGGGGTTTCGTCACGGAGGCTATTTGTAGGCGGAAGGGCAGGTCAAGAGGCGGCACAGGGGCCCACACCACAGGCCGGCGCGGCCAAGGGGGGCCGCGCCGCCCTAGGGTTTGGCCACCCCGTGGCCCCTCTTCGTCTCTCCTTCGGACTTCCGGAAGCTTCGTGAGAAAATAGGCCTCCGGGCTTTTATTTCGTCCAATTCCGAGAATATTTCTTTACTAGGATTTCTGAAACCAAAAACAGCAGAAAACAAGAATTGGCACTTCGGCATCTTGTTAATAGGTTAGTTCCAGAAAATGCACGAATATGACATAAAGTGTGCATAAAACATGTAGATAACATCAATAATGTGGCATGGAACACAAGAAATTATCGATACGTTGGAGACGTATCATACCGCAAGGACGACGACGTCGCCCGCACGCTCCCGTCCCCCTCCTGCTGCGCCATGACACGTGTGATGATCGCCAGGCCACGCTGCACCGTCCCCTGCCCTCGCCCATGCTCCTCCCCCTCTGTAGCTCCGTCACCACCACCCACCCGCCGGTGACATCCGCCCTCTCTCGCCCGCTATAAAAGGAGGATGCCCCAGCCTCCATTCTTCACACCATCCTGCTCCCCTACATCCTCTCGTTCTCCTCGACCCCTCGCCCCTCCACATTGCCCTCTCCCTTGCTGGAATTTCACCGGAGCCGCCGCGGCAGTAGCAAGACGGAGACGACGATTCCGTCCACCCCCGGAGCTGTCGCGACCACCGTTGGCTTCCTCATCGTCCGCAACATCGCCCTGCTTCATCGCCGACGATCGCCGGAGTGCCAGTGAGTCTCCGACCCCCTAGCTCCACCGCACCCAGGGTTAGCTCTCGTCGACAGAGACGACGCGCCTCGGCCGTCGATCTCATTTCTAATCCTGCGGCCCACTTTGAATCATACCGTTTCGGGAATTAATAGCCACTGACGAGTGGGGCCCGTTGTCAGGCCGCCCGCTCGTGCGAGACACGCAGCTGGGCCGGCCCATTTCTTTTTCTCTCTGGCCCAATTCCCTTTCCCGCCTGAGCCCACAAATTTGAATTCGTTTATTTCGTTTAAATAGAAATTCAATACTGGTGCTTGATTCAAATTTCAATAAAACAAAATCTACTGAGTCAAAATTGATGAATTTTATATTTCTGGAAAGCTTATGAAATTCTCTATCCAACCCCACTGGTCTCAACCCTTGATTAATTATAGATCACTTGCAATAAAAATAACAAAGCTGTACCTTTAAAAATTCAAACAATTATTAAAAATCAACCATAATGAATTTTGAGTTGATTCCAACTCTCAAAAATCACATTTCATAATGTCTATCTGAATACGTAGAAATATGACATGGTTGTTTCATATGATCATGGGCTAGATTCAAATAATGGCTATGTGGCTATTTCTAACCCATTTAAATTAATTCAAAAATAGTATTTAAATTCTATGAGATGTAGCATCTCATTTAAATCATTTTTCTAAGTAATTCAATGTGAGGTGATGACATTAGTATTCATGACCCCATATGTTATTACTTGAGAATATTAAATCCTTTTCCAAAATAGTAGTGGTTAAATGGTATGAGATGTAGTATCTCATTTAAATCATTTTTCCAAATGAATAAATATGAAATGGTGACTTTGGTCAACATGACTTCATACTTTATTATTTGAGGAGATTAAATCTTAGTAATATTCAATGAGAGGAAATTACTTTTCAAAAGAAATGAATGGAAAACCCTAGTATTATGTTGGGTGATGATTGTGATGATAATAGATCATCTTGTGTGGCAAATAGAATACCTAAGTATTTGTTTGGTGATTGTGTACCTCGTATTCATTTATAGACGCTAGTACCGAGAGTGCTACGAGGAAGAAAACGTCTACGAAGAAGAAGAAGAGAACTTTGATCACTGCACCACTCAAGGCAAGCTATTACCAATGCAAGCTATACTCTTGCAAGCTACCATAGTGCAAGCTCTACTAGAGCAAGGCACCATTACAAAGTTATTTTGTGCTTAAGGATTCCAATCCCAAGTTTTTATCTTGCAAGTTTTTACTATTGGTTATCAAAGTTTACTTTGTTCATAGTTCACTTTGGTCTAGATGTGGAGTATTACAAGAGCATCAAAGTTAGCCTAGAGAGCTACAAGTTAGTTAGCACCCCTCATCAGGGGCGGAGCCAGGGGGCGAGCAGGGGCTAGACCCCCCCATCGATCGGCCCCCCCTATGGATTTCGCCAGGTACCTGTACTAGAACTGGCATCTAATCTGCGTATTCTGGTAAGTTTATTTTTGAGCGGACGTATTCTAGTTGGCTGGGCTCAGTTAGAGGCTTAATTCCAACAGAAAATAATGGCCAAGACGTGGCTTTACAACCCACAAGCCCACATCCACAAGCCCATACATACTGATCAAATCGCGTACTCAGTTTCACGTACATTTTGACTCGATAGCAGTTTATTTCGAGCATGGTCAGCAGTTAGCTTCGGCGCCGCCGCTCATGCCCTATTTCTAGCTATCGATCTGGTCTTTCGTGGTTCTCGTTAATCACCATGGCGGCGACATCCACTAGCTGCGCCCGGCCGGCGCCGCTTTCCGGCAACACAGCTCAATCTAATTGACTAATCAAGGACTAAGCCTGAGGTATCGCATTCTGTAACAATTAGCTAGGTTTTCATTTGATCGATTACAATTTGCTGGTTAATGGCAAGAAATTAATTGATCTATAGTATTTACCATTTAAATCTATGCCCTGATCTAAATTATCTGTTTATTATTGAGATCCATGTCCTTGTACTTGTTTTAATTTCTCTGATTTAATCAATGTTCAAATTTTCAGTTATTAATCAGCAAAATATAGTTGTCCTGCTCAATTTTTTTTACTTGTATGTTTTATCATCCTTAAGAATCAAGAGAGAACATCAATTAATTCACATGTTCGATGTGTCTGGTAGTAAAAGTAGAAGACCTACACTTGATAAACAAATGTTTATTTCTTCCTATAACTATATCTACGACTAAAAAATTATGTTTATATATCTTGAGTTGGCATTGTCTCTTCGCCCCCCTATGGTCAAATCCTGGCTCCGCCCCTGCCCCTCATGACTAGTTGCTAGTGCTAAAACTAAAATTGACTACTCTAGATGGGAACATGTGAATCAAATGACTTTGAATACCTTGGAGGTGAAGATGACTTGAATGACATGGTGAATTTGACAAAAACTGATGATTGGGTTCGGATGCGATACCATTCCAATTTTTGAGTACCCCCACAATACCTGATTATGGGTAGGGCTTAACTGGAAATTTATGCACTTTAGTATGGGTTCCCTCTAAACAAGCGTTATAGGGGTTATGCCGAGGCTGCCTCCGTGAAATGTGAAATGACGTGAAAATGAGGTGAATGTCCTACCCAAGCCCTGTGCAGTTCCCAGGATGGCGGTTTGCCATCACTGGGAGGCCAAGCTCATGGGGAGAGGTGCCTATACTAGAGTATGTAAGTGAAAGGTTATGGTTGATGATCCGCATACTGAGTATGATTATTCAGGGCTATCCCTGACGGATGTAATCAAAAGTTGTGGCACAAGTGTACAACCTCTGCAGAGTGTAAACCTATTCGAATAGCCGTGTCCACGGTTATGGACGGTTGGAAAGGCCATACTGTTCCGTCATCAGACCATTTCAAAATGTGACATGTGATGGGTGACTTGTGACTTGAACTTGAATTGTGACTTTGACTTGACCACAACAGGAGTTGTGGGAATGACACTAATGTTTCCACTTGAGTAAATTTAGACAACTAAAGAGTCCTTGACTAGTAAGTATTTACGAAATAAAATTGGCTTTATGCAAATAAACCTAGAGCTTAGAACACCTACTATAGTTGATAGTGCTTACACTAGTATTAGTTTGTGAGTACTTTAAAAGTACTCATGGCTTTATCCCTGGCTATTCAAATGGCCAGACTATGAAGAGGAGCACCAGTACCAGGAATATGGACAGCAGGACGTCTATGATAACTAGGACTACCTCCTGACATCAAAAGTTGCCTGTGGAACAGATGTACCGCTACTACGTTTCTTCCGCTGTGTGTTTTGTAATTGATCATTAGATCAACTGTTATTGTAAGACTGGATCATGTGATCCCTTGTTGTAAGACGATTATGGTTTGTAATAAATAATGTTCTGTAATATCAACTGTTATGTCTCGCAAAAACAATATTCCTGGGATTGCGATATATGGCATAATAGGCATCTAGACTTAAAAATCCAGGTGTTGACAGAATGTCTGCTTTGATGCGTTGTCTACTCAAAAGCAACATGATAGGTATATTACCTCGCTTCTTGTTTCTATTATAGTGGTACACACTCACTGATAATGAGAAAGAATATATGAAGTGATAATATAAGTGCAATATCCATTTGCGCCATTGAATTCAGGAATGATCATTGTCTTATGTATTGTTGCTAATTAACTGTTAATTCTAGAAGATGATGGATCCTTTAGGCTGCTGGGTTTTGTCTTGGCCGTCTCCATTGATACACTCTTTGATTGCCCGATCTCCCTGGAGCTATACCCAAAAAGATGTCGTGGCAATATGATTGTGACAATGATGAGAAAAGACATGCGGCCACTGTTGCCACATCCACGTAGCTTAGTCTCTTCTCTCTCTCTCTAAACTAGTAAGTAGCACGTGTTGCTTTGCACGTCCGACATATATAATTTAAAATATATTTTCATATTTTATTTATCTAGTATGTAGATGTTCACACTTTGTTTTCTAAATTTAGGTTTTTGAAAAAACTAATACACCCTAAATGAAGGAATAGAAGGAACAATATGTCCGATTACTACAATTAACTTTTTTAGTAAGTTTTAAATAGAAGTGTACCCTAGTACGAAGTGATACTACTTTTTCATGGACACCTCATTAAGAGTATGTATATTTTTGTGATTAGATGTCGAAAAATATTAAGGGTCTATCTTACCTAGTGTGTCTTGCATTTGGATCTATACTATCTCTGCGTTATATATTTCATTATACTCTTAATTGTTTTTCCATCTTTTTGGTTCTAAAGTTCGTTTAAGTTACGTGGCCTAAACATTTTTTGTAGATTTATTTTGTTCTTTTTTTAGCGTCGTCTGCGTCCAATAAAATCTTGTGCCGATTCATTTATCTATTTTCTTATCATCTTCTGTATCTCCATACCGAGCGGGGAAATTAACCACGCCGAGCAGGGGGAAATTGGTACATAGATGTATGGAGTACGATTGAAAAATTAATCATAAGTTAGCTGAGTTTTAACATTAAGAACTGAGTTTTACTGAACTCACAATTTAACTTTGGATATGTCTATGCTTTAGATGCTATTTTGCGCTAGCCACATTATTACTGTTGGCATTATTCATTTTCTGAAATACATCTATGTACCAATTTTCCCCGCTTGGCATGGTTATTTTTTCCGATCTTATTCCGTACTCCCTCCATCCACTAATAAGTGTACGTTTTCCTTTTATGTTAGTCAAACATTTTGAAGTCAAACATTTTTAAATTTGACCAAATATTTACACAAAGACAACAATATATGTGACATCAAATTACTATATTAGTATTAAACTATAAGCCGATATGAATTT
This sequence comes from Lolium rigidum, assembly GCF_022539505.1. Lineage (NCBI taxonomy): Eukaryota > Viridiplantae > Streptophyta > Magnoliopsida > Poales > Poaceae > Lolium > Lolium rigidum. Next base: position 282,957,305 of record NC_061509.1, read on the forward strand.
AGCAGTATTAATTTCATGTCATAAGTAGAAATTTAGTTAAAATTAATAAATTTTGACTTAAGACATGTCCTAAGGTACTTGTAGTTTATCCAACCATTTTTTTCTCACGTATTTGTTCAGTTCATGCTCATGTTCAACCTGATAAAATACCATTGTCAATGGTAGGTCCCCTGTAAGAGTAAATCACGCATAAAAGAAAAGTAAGAGTAATCATGGGAAGCAGCCACACTCATCTCTACATCTCTCTTGTGAAAAGCAAGTACGGCAAGAAAAATCCCCTTTTCAGTGAGCCAACTCTACCCAATCTCCCAGCCCATTGGCTCTCCGAGTAAAATACATGATGGATACCTGAACTTGTCGACAAGATTCAATTAGGTCACCGTACACTTGGAATACCAAATTACGGTCATCAAAAATGACTTTGTGGTTCGCATACGGTCATCGGTGGAGATGGCACACTGTATTTGATGACGTGGCAAGTTGGGGACCCATCTGCCAGTCCATGTTGGGGTCTCACCGGGGTATTATTCTTGCAAAACAAACCCTAAATTTTGGAGAAGCTGATAAACAGTCCACCCCATCCCCAACCTCTTCACCTTTCTCCTCCCCTTCCCCGCACCTCTCCATGGCCGCCTCTAGCTGGCGTCATCCGTGTCCACTGTGGCATCCGTGGCCACAGCTCAGCCACCGGGAGATAGCGACACGACGGCGAAACTGCAGGTCGGCCGCTCGGGAGGACCGGAGAAGGCAACCTGTAAAACAGGGTTTGGGAACGCTCAACACCCAATAGGGTTGGCGTAGGGTTTATATTTATAGTGTACAACACATACAATGTTACAGGTATAATACACAGAAGCTACGTATATATACAGTCTAACACCCTCCCTCAATCTCAACTCTGTCATCTAACATCTAACAAGTTGAGATTGCGCCTACAGCCTTGAAACAACGGCAAGGACAGTGGTTTTGTGAAGATGTCAGCAAGTTGATCTTTGGAGGAGATAAACCTGATCTGAAGAAGCTTCCGTGCAACACGTTCCCTCACAAAATGATAGTCAACTTCGATGTGCTTGGTTCGAGCATGGAACACAGGATTGGATGACAGGTATGTCGCACCAATGTTGTCACACCAAAGAACAGGAGGCCGAGCCTGCGGAATGCGCAACTCTCGCAACAAAGACTGCACCCAGATAAGTTCAGCAGTGGCATTGGCCACAGCTTTGTACTCAGCTTCGATCGCTCCGAGACACTGTAGCTTGCTTGCGAGCACTCCAGGCGATCAAATTAGGACCAAAGAATACTGCATATCCCCCCGTAGATCGCCTATCATCAGGACAACCAGCCCAGTCTGCATCAGAAAACGCAGACAGCAAGGCTGAAGGAGCAGAACGAAGGCGAAGCCCATAGGACGGCGTATGACGAATATAACGCAGAATGCGTTTCACAGCAGCCCAATGTGGATCTCTGGGTGAGTGCAAATACTGACAGACGCGGTTAACCGCATAAGATATATCAGGCCTAGTAATAGTGAGATACTGGAGACCACCAACAACACTGCGATATTCCGTCGCATCCTCAGAAGACAAAAGCACGCCATCGGCAGCTGTAAGAACATCAGTGGTAGACATAGGGGTAACGGCAGACTTACTATCAAGCATGCCAGCACGCCGAAGCAAGTCCTGAGAATACTTCTTCTGAGTGAGAGACAGTCCAGTATCATCATGAGTCACCTCAAGACCAAGGAAATAGTGCAGTTTCCCAAGATCTTTCACAGCAAAAGTAGCTCCAAGTGAGGTAACAAGGCGATCAGTAGCAGCAGCAGAGGAGCTAACCAAGATAATATCATCAACATATACCAATAGATACATGGTGACCGCTGGACGCCGGCTGAAACAAGTGATGTGTCTCGTTGTGGAGGGAACAAAACCATGAGCACGAAGAGCAGCTCCAAGGCGGGCATGCCGGGCACGAGGAGCTTGCTTGAGGCCATACAAGGCCTTCACCAGGCGGCACAAATGATCAGGACGAGAAGGATCAGCAAACCCAGGTGGCTGACGCATATAAACCTCCTCATCAAGAACACCATGAAGGAAGGCATTCTGAACATCCAGCTGTCGAAGAGACCACCCACGAGTGACAGCCACAGAAAGCAGAATACGAATGGTGGTTGGCTTGACAACAGGACTGAATGTATCCTCATAATCAATACCATAGCGCTGTCTGAACCCCTTGGCGACTAAGCGCGCCTTATATCTCTCAATAGTCCCATCTGCATGTTTCTTCACCTTAAACACCCATTTGCAATCAATGACATTGATACCTGGCCGTGGCGGAACTAAGGACCATGTGTTGTTCTTGAGAAGAGCCCGATACTCAAGATCCATAGCCTCGACGCCAGTGAGGAATCTGCATGGCTGCAGAGTAATGACGAGGCTCAGCAGTAGGGTCAGCAACAGCTTGAGCCAAACACGCGGCGAGCCAGGCAACAGTCCCATCAGTGCGCTCCTTTGGTCGAGAAATACCACTCCGACTACGTGTATGTGGTCGAGAGGGCACAGGGGCAGCCACAGTCGATGGAGGAGCCGTTGTCGCAGGTGCCGAAGAAGCAGGCGACACAGGCGCAGATGACGCTGGCACGCATGATGGAGGCGACGGCGAGACAGGCGGCCCAGCTGGGGAGGCGGGCGGCGAGGCAGGAGGCGTCGCCTGAGGCGACCCAGGCGGGGGGAACGGCCCAGGCGGGGGCGACGGCCCAGACGAGGGCGACACGGGTCGCGACCCGGCGAGCGGTGAGGCCAGGCCAGGCGTGACCGCATGCTCAGGTGAATGAGCAAGCAGCGGCACGGCGATCGAGGAGGCTGCATGGGGCATGCAGGGCACCGTGTGATCGACGTGAACAGCGGGGGCGGTAGAATCCGCCGGAGGATCATCCAGAAGCTCAAGGCGCGCGCCTCGTCCAACACCTGCACCATGGTTAGGAAGCAAAACAGGAGCATATGCAACATCATCAAATTGACCAGGCGAGGTAGGAGTGGACACCAAGGGCTGGGTAGTGGTAGGTGGGGAAACAGAAGGGGCTAACGGAAACAGGTTTTCATCAAAGACGACATCACGGGAGATGTAGACACGATTGGATGGGATGTGGAGACACTTGTACCCTTTATGCATGGAACTATAACCGAGGAAGACACACTGTTTGGAACGAAACTCCAGTTTGCGACTGTTGTAGGGACGAAGGTGTGGCCAACATGCACAGCCAAACACTTTGAGAAAGGTATAGTCTGGAGGTTCATGGAATAATAGCTCGACAGGTGTTTTCATATTGAGGAGTCTAGTGGGAAGCCTATTAATGAGAAAACAAGCTGTTATAAACGCGTCACTCCAAAAGCGAAAAGGGACAGATGCATGCGCAAGAAGGGTTATGCTAGTCTCAACAATGTGACGGTGTTTACGTTCAGCAACGCCATTTTGTTGGTGTGTATGGGGGCAAGCGACGCGGTGAGCAATGCCATGTTTCTCAAAGAAAGAACTAAGATTACGATACTCACCCCCCCAGTCGGACTGAACATGAACAATTTTCTCTTTAAGGAGCATTTCTACATGACGTTGGAATTGCAAGAAGACATCAAACACATCAGACTTGCGTTTAAGAAGATAAATCCATGTAAAGCGACTATAAGCATCAATGAAACTGACATAATAATTGTGTCCACTAACTGAAGTTTGGGCATGGCCCCACACATCTGAATAAATAAGCTCTAAAGGAGTTTTGGCTACATAATTTGACACTGAAAAGGGTAACTGATGACTCTTGCCTTGCTGACAGGCATCACAGACTGCAGAATCTTTATTACTAGACACAAGTGGGAGATCATGACGACGAAGCACATGACGAACAATGGGAGTGGCAGGATGACCAAGGCGAGAGTGCCAATGTGATGACGAAGCTCGCACGGCACTGAGAACATGGGGGGCGGCAGGCACATCAAGGGAGTAAAGACCATGGCGACTCCAACCTCTAAGAAGAACGTCCCGCGTGATTCGGTCCTTGACAAAAAAATGAAACAGGTGAAACTCAACAAAGACATCATTATCAAGAGTGAGCTTTTTAACAGACAGTAAATTACGAGTGACCGAGGGAACACGGAGAACATTACGAAGATGAATAGACTTAGATGTACGGGTAAGAAGGGAAGCCTGGCCAACATGGGAGATGTGCATACATGTCCCGTCAGCAGTGCGAACCTGATCATGGCCAGTGTAGGACTCCCGCGCGGTGAGGTGAGAGAGATCATGCGTCAGATGATCGGTAGCACCCGTGTCCATGTACCACGTGGGATCAACAGGGTACGACGAAGTAGAGCCCTGTGTCGCAAGAGCCGCCTGTTTTTCATTACCGCGGCCATCATTCCCAATGCCAAGAAACTCTTGCTTGAAGTGTCGATGACATCGAGAGGCAAGATGTCCCTCAATACCGCACAGCTGACAGGGTACCTTGGCACCACAGGACGGGCACTGCCAGGCGCGACCACGGCCGCCAGAGTTATTGTTGGGGCGGGGCGGCGTGGCTGGCTGGCGAGGCTGCGGCGGGGGCCCGCCTTGCGGGCACGGCTGCTGTTGGCCACGTCCGCCACCACGGTAGGCCGCATTGGCCACGGCATCGGAGGGACCATCAGGGCGCATCTTGAGACGGCGTTGCTCAGAGTTGAGGAGGCGAGCATAGAGCTCGCGAGGCGGAAGAGGGGTGTCCCGCCCATTGATGTTCTCCACAAGGGCTTCATAGTCTTCATCAAGGCCATTGAGGAGAAAGGAGGTAAATTCCTCATCACGGAGAGGCTGCCCAATGGAGGAAAGAATATCCGCCATCTCCTTCACCTTGTTGTAATAGGTGGACATGGGGGAATCCAGCTTCTTGATTTCACCAAGCTTAGTGCGGATCGCCATAGACCGAGCCATCGACTGCGAGGAGAAGCTGGAGTCGAGGGTTCCCCAAGCATCGCGCGAGGTCGTAGCAAACACAACCATGCCCGCCACCGAGGGAGTGAGCGAGGACTGGATGGCGCCAAGGATGGCTTGATCCTGAGCGACCCAAAGACGATGCGCGGGGTTATGGACAACCATCGGAGCACCATCAGTGGATGTGACATGAAGAACAGCCGGGGGACACGGTAACGTGCCATCAACAAATCCTTCCAAGTAATGGCTGCGGAGAAGAGGCAGCACTTGAGCACGCCACAGAAGGTAATTGTTGGCATTGAGCTTGACCGTCAGTAGGTGAGCAAAGTGGAACGGCGCAGCCGAGGCACTAGGGCCAGCATCGGGCACATGGGCAGGGGTCGGGTCAGCCGCTGGTGGAGGCGGCGGCGGCGAGTGCGGCCCATAGGATAATGGGGGCATGCCGTAAAACAGCGGCTGGCCATAGAGACCAGCACCATATGGGACGACAGGCGCCGACGCGCCCGGCGGCGGCGGTGCAACAGCACTGAGAGCACCAGGGGCGCCATATAGCGCCGACGGCAGAGGAGGAGTCGGAGCAGGCGCAGCCGCGGCGGGTGCGTGGCGGACGGCGGTAACCGCCGCAGATGGCATCGCCGCAGGAGGCATCGCCGCGGAGACCGTGGACGGTGCAAGAGGAGACACCACGGCGGCAAAAGGCCACCCAGCACTGTCGTTGAAGAGCGATCCCGCCGACCGCGTGGAGATCGGCGGCGGGACAAGAGGTGGTGGAGCAGTCCCGGCGAGAAAGGCCGCGAGGAACGGCGAAACCGTCGCGGTGGCCGTGGACGACGCCATCGCGGAGGAAGTCGACGTGCTCGAGGCAACGGAGACCGAGGTGGCGGCGGCGGCTGGTAGGGCGGCGGCGGCCGACTCGGTGGAGGCAGCGGAAGACATAGGATCGGTTAGGTTTGATACCATGTAAAACAGGGTTTGGGAACGCTCAACACCCAATAGGGTTGGCGTAGGGTTTATATTTATAGTGTACAACACATACAATGTTACAGGTATAATACACAGAAGCTACGTATATATACAGTCTAACACAACCACATGCCGTTGCCGGCGCGAGCAGGGGGCCATGGTTGCGCGCCTCTCCTACTCTCCTGGTGATGGTCGGCACTGCTTCCCGTTGGCACGCTGCTAGTCTGTAGCGACGAGATTTCTCGCCATCCCATCGTCCGCTCGGTGGGCCGCCGCTCCCGGCTCGGTCTCGGCGCCCAGGACGCAAAAGCAGAGGAGGCCGGTGGGGCAAGGAGGTGACGACATGGATGTCGACGGTGGCTACAGGAGCAGGGGTGCTTCGGGGAGAAGCTCTGGGCGCGCAGATGTTTGGCGAGGCTTCCAGGCAGATGAAGTGTTGCACGACGACACGAAGCTCCTCGCGTCGATTCCTTCTTCACTGGAGGTAGCGTAGGCACGGCGAGGATAAAAATCAAGGTGGCCGGGCTCGACGAGGTCCGCAGCCGCAGGAACACGGAGCTTTGACGGCGGCATGAACTGGACGCCGTTCGCGTTCTAGCTGCGCCGGTAGGAGAGAAGAGCTAGTTCCTGGAGGGTAGAGAGAGGAGAGCAAGGAAAGATCAACCACGTCCTCGGTCGCTTCCGCGCCGTAGCGTCGTCGCCGTGTTTCGAGATCGCCGGCGGGTAGCTGCACGCGGCGATAGAAAAGCGAATCAGTAACTGCACGGCCACAACGCCGCAGCCTTATCTCTGCGTTAGTTTTCACTTTAGTCCCTGGTAGTTCCCAAATTATATTTTCACAATTTATGCCCTCTGTTTATACTATATAAATAAACCTACTAGGCTGGCAACTGGGTCCCGTGTATGCCATGTCAGTAAATACCGCTAGGTACTGGATCGAGTGACCGTATGTGCACACATCTCACATCTTCAGTGACCGTAATTTGGGAGTGTACGGTGACCTAATCGAACCCCACCAACAAGTTTAAGTACCTACCATGTATTTTACTCTTGGCTCTCCTGTGCATCTTCAAAACTTGCCGGGCCATGCTCTTGGAGGCAAGGCTTGACCAAGGCGGAACGCGCGATGGTTTGGACTTTGGAGTTGCAGGAGAGGCCCTCGCTGTTGTGGCGGCCGCTTCGGAGGCGCGTAGTTGCCGGCAGCTCGGCCACCGATTTCGGGATTGTCCGCGCTGCCAGCAGCAAGAGGATGCAGGTGATAGGATTGCAACCAGATGGAGGCGTTGTGTGCGGAGCTGTGAAATTAAAATATTAAGCGCTACAGCTTGTGGAGTTGTCTGGAAGAGATCGAGGACCTGCCAAACTACGTGCGCGGGAGAGTGAGCGGGAAATGAGCAGGCCGGGGCGAATCCATCTGCTGACAACCGTCCGTTGAGGTGGTGTGGACGGTTAAACGGGACTTTGCGTTGCCTGGTGGGAGTACGGATTGGGAATGAAATTCAAATTTTAAAACTGGTGCATATTATAGTACTCCCTCCGTTCTTTTTTAATTGACTCGAATTTAGTACAAGTTTATACTAAATTCGAGTCAATTAAAAAAGAACGGAGGGAGTAGTAGAGATAGTATATCCTACTAGTGTTGAGTTCTGAGTCTGTTTGCGGTGCTTGATATGCATGTTTTTCATGGATGGTTTCATTGTAACCAGCACCATTCTTTGGTTGTTTTCAAGACTAGAAACAGTAGTTTGCAATTCTGTGAAGTGATGAAGTTGACTTGGAAATTGAAACATATGATCTTGGCTGGCTGATCAACCCATCCTCAATTGTGTATCCTTTTTCTGGCGATGATCCATGGATTTGCATGTATCAATACTAGTGTGAAATTATGTGAATTGCTCTGTCTTATTTCATCTATACTAATTGTCGTTATAATGCAACATGTTTAGAAGTGTCTTCTGAGTGGCACCTATCTTTACACCGTCTTGTAGTTTCCAGGCACTACGATAGCTACTTCGGCAAGTCGGGAATATTTAAATGAAGGTGTTTTCCTAGTGCGGGAACATTGTGTTGTTTTGATTAGAAAACAGAAAAAAAATTATAATTTTTCTTGTGAATACACATGTGTATCTTTTCTGCTGAAGTCCTTGTGTTTTACTTAGATACTAATCTACTCCTTGGATATGGGAAAAGTTGAATGGAGCAGGTGCGCAGAGCGCACGTGCACATTTTTCCACTTTGTGTTTTTTTTTGTATCTTTCAAGTTATGTAATATTTTGATTTGATTTTTTGCAAATCACTCAAAATAACAAATAGAATGGGGAAAATATAGTTCGGATTCTTTGCAATTATAAATTTAAAATTATTTTAAAATCAAAATAAATTCTGAAAAATTATATATACTTAGTGACAAAAAAAATCCAAAATACCTGCATTCTAGTTGGTATGTTTAAGTGAGTTGAAAAATATCAAGTTCAAAAATTGTGTGGTGTGAGAGATACAAAAATAAGTTGTTTCGGGGGGTGGGGGGGGGGGGGCAAAGAGCTACCAAGGATCTTGATGCAGTATAAAAGTGTAGATAGAGGTGCGAGCTGAGCACATGGTCTGAAATCCTCTCTCGACATATGTAAACAAATTAAAGATTTTCTAATAAAATATGTGATCCAAATTTATATACTAAAGAGAGTCTAACTTCTGAGCAGAATCGTTGCCACCGCCTATATATACATCTTGTAAGCCGTCGGCTAGGATTTATCAGATTATAAGATAACCACCGATATTTGTTAACACTCGCGGATATAGTGAAGTATTTGCTGGCTGACATCCGTGGTTTTTTCCCTTCTGTGTTAGAAGAGTTTTTCTACGTTAAATCTTATGTCTTCGCTGTATTTTCTTTATCGTTTTTCGTTATTCTCTTATCGTGTAACAATTGAGATATTATATATTCGTGGTAGAACCTGATTAACCGTACTGCGAATTCGATCAGGGAACGGTGTTTGAGCCGGAGTCCAAGTCCTAGTCGAGCTGGGGACGGACCGGCCAGGCTTCCGTCACGCACCTAATATAGTCGCCCAGACCTACCGATAGCGGCAATCAAACCATCGAGATCGAGTAGCGTAAGATCGACTGAGACTAGATGGCGGCTTTCCGGCAACTGCTGCTCCGAGGGCTCCTCGCCGGCCGCCGCGTGGCCATGGCTCCGACACAGGCCCGTCCCGCTTTCTCCACCACCACCGGCGGCAGCCACTTTTCTCAGGTTTGCATCACATCCCATCCCATGGTTGATCTGTAACCGAAATTCGTTCGTTTTTCTTGATAAATCTACATGTGCGCGCAGATTCACCGGCCGTCCTTACAGCAGGCAGTGCAAGAGTGGAAGAGAGAACAATGGAGAGGCGTGTACGTCCGGGCAGCTTCGGTCACTCTTGCTCTCTACTCTCTTCGGTCGTTTTTAATTGACTTAAATTTAGTACAGAGTTGTACTAAATCTACGTCAATTAAAAACCGAAACGGGGTACGTGGTAGCCCTGTTACCTCTTAGCTCTTTGCGCCGCGCCCTCCATCAAAATTCTTTGTGGGAGAGGGCAAGAGTTAGACCGAGATGACGAGATGTTTGGTTCTTCTTTGATCATGTGTTGTAGCTCCCAATGTCAGATAGATATACAATTCAGCACAGACTAAATAAAACAGCTTCTTTTTATTGATCGTCGTCTGCCTCGTCTACTTTCAGTCATCGAACATTTGGAGGCAACTGATCTTGCAAGTCTTAATGGCAAGACAAGACTAAGAACGTCTGACCCTTCTTTCGTACGTGTTGTAACTAATTCTTGGTATCCAAATTCAGCCGAGGCAAAATAGAAACAGCTTTTATTTCTAGGTATACTATATATTGGAATTGCATGTCTTCACAATCAGAACCAAGGCCGTGTCCAGTAGACTCATGCAACATTTGATTTGTATCGTGACTCGTCCACGTTTGATAGGCTTGGCGAGCCAACGTAAAAAAAACTCAGTCACTCTTATGGAGATGAAACCTAAAAGATTTTCGTTGGGGCGTAATCCTCTTAGCGACGCGACATATCGGAACACGGGTGTGGTGTCAAATGGGCAAGGGCCGGGTCGTCACCCCCTAGGTGGTGCGCCGTATCTTGATCTGGATACGGTGGCAAGTGAGTAAGGATCGGGTCGTCACATCCTTAGTGGCGCGCTACATCGGCGCCCGGGTGTAGTGGAAAATGAGCAAGGGTCTTCGCATTTGACTCGACAAGTGCGAAGGCTAAGGAAGCTAGCCGAGCCTAGAAGGTTTCGCTTAGGTAGTTGGAACGTGGGGTCCCTAACAGGTAAGCTTCGGGAGCTAGTTGATATAGCGATGAGGAGAGGTGCTGATATCCTTTGCGTCCAGGAGACCAAGTGGAGGGGACAAAAGGCAAAGGAAGTAGAGGATACCGGCTTCAAGTTGTGGTATGCGGAAACGGCTCCAAACAGAAATGGAGTAGGCATCTTGATCAACAAGAGCCTCAAATCTAGAGTGGTAGACGTCAAGAGATGTGGGGAGCGGATTATCCTGGTCAAGCTGGTAGTTGGGGACTTAGTTCTCAATGTTATTAGCGCTTATGCTCCGCAAATAGGCCACAATGAGAACACCAAGAGGGAGTTCCGGGAAGGCCTAGAGGACTTGTTAGGGGTGTACCTAGTGGCGAAAAGCTCTTCATAGGAGGAGACCTTAATGGCCACGTGGGTACATCTAACATAGGTTTTGAAAGGGTGCATGGGGGCTTTGGCTATGGCATCAGGAATCAAGAAGGGGAGGATGTCCTAAGCTTTGCTTTAGCGTACGACATGATCGTAGCTAACACACTCTTTAAAATAGTTACGGCCTTCATAAGATATAGCTACGGCCTTCATAAAATTTAGCATAATTGTTGATGGATTTTGATGGATATAGCTACTGCCTTCATAATAAAATAGTTACGGCCTTCATAAGATATAGCTACTGCCTTCATAAAATTTAGCATAATTGTTGATGGATTTTCATGCATATTTCATTAGGATGAGGATATGTGTGACAAGGTTCAGTGGGTAGATGGGCCGTGGCCACCTCCACTTCAGAAGAGTTTGGTCAAGTTTTGGGCCATGCATGATGAGAGGGACAATAGGATACATGGTAATGTGGAGTATGCCACTAAGAATTACCAACTGACATTAGAGAAAAAAGAGATGGAGAAGAAGAATATGGAGTTGCACAAGCAAGCGGGCAATGCTCTGGAGTATGTTTCAGAGATTACTTCTCATGAACTTGAGCTTGAAGTGGCAAAGAGAGAGAAGGAAGAGCAAGAGATATCAGTGAGGCTCGAAAAGAAGAGGCTAGAGCATGAGCTGGCAAAGAGGCCCAAGACAGATGATGAATTGTTCAACTTTGAAGGAAGAAAAGAAGAAGATAGAGTACTATGTTGCAGAACTTCTCAAGCTTTCCCATGCTCAGAAGGACAAGATCAAGAAGATAATTGAGATCTATGGAGAATGAGTTGTTTCCATGTAATAATTAAGTAGTTTGTGCATGGCTGAACTATGTTACCTAGTAATGGAACTACCGTTCTTTGCTGAACTATGCTAGCATGTAATGGTTGTACTAAATTATGTAGTAGATGGTCAATTATCATGTAATGGATCTACTGTTTGTTAGCATGTAATGGAATCTGAATTATGTACTGTCTGCTTGATGTAGTATATATTGTTGTCAATTTTATTCTACTGAATTACGCCTTGTAAATTTTATTCTTTGGTGATGAATGTTGGAGATATTCCCAAGAGGCAATAATAAAATGGTTATTATAATATATCTTTGTGTTTATGATAATGTTTGCATACCATGCTATAATTGTATTAACCGAAACATTGATACATGTGTGTTATGTAAACAACAAGGAGTCCCTAGTAAGCCTCTTGTATAACTAGCTTGTTGATTAATGGATGATCATGGTTTCGTGATCATGAACATTGGATGTTATTAATAACAAGGTTATGTCATTAGGTGAATGATATAATGGACACACACCCAAATAAGCATAGCATAAGATCAAGTCATTAAGTTCAATTTGCTATAAGCTTTCGATACATAGTTGCCTAAGTCCTTCGACCATGAGATCGTGTAAATCACTTACACCGGAAGGGTACTTTGATTACATCAAACGCCATTGCGTAAATGGGTGGTTATAAAGATGGGATTAAGTATTTGGAAAGTGTGAGTTGAGGCATATGGATCAATAGTGGGATTTGTCCATCCTGATGACTGGATAGATATACTCTGGGCCCTCTCGGTGGAATGTCATCTGATTAGCTTGCAAGCATATGATTTGATCATAGAGATGACATACCACAGTACGAGTAAAGAGTACTTGTCGGTAACGAGGTTGAACAAGGTATGGAGATACCGATGATCGAACCTCGGACAAGTAAAATATCGCGTGACAAAGGGAATCGGCATCGTATGTAAATGGTTCAATCGATCACTAAAGTCATCGTTGAATATGTGGGAGCCATTATGGATCTCCAGATCCCGCTATTGGTTATTGCTCGGAGAGGAGTCTCGACCATGTCTGCATAGTTCGCGAACCGTAGGGTGACGCGCTTAAGGTTCGATGTCGCATAAGTAGATTCAGAATATGAGATGGAGACCGAAGTTTGTTCGGAGTCTCGGATGGGATCCAGGACATCACGAGGAGGTCCGGAATGGTCCGGAGAATAAGATTCATATAAGGAAAGTTGATTTCTAGGTTTTGGAAAAGTTCGGGATTTTTCCGGTGAAAGACCGGGAAGGTTCTAGAAGGTTCCGAGGGTCCCACCAGTGGGCCCACGACCCTAGGAGGCCTAGCATGGGCCGAGGGGATGCTCCCTAGCCTAATGGGCCAGGGGAACATGCCCCTCAAGGCCCAGGCCGGCCAACCCTAGGGTTTTCCCCAAAACCCTAGGGGGGATCAACTTGGGGGGGGGGGGAGAATTCCCCCTCCCCCCCTTTGGCCGCCGGCCCTAGATGGGTTTGGGGCATTGGGGGGCCACCCAAACCGACCTCCCCCCATATATAAAGAGGGGAGGGGGCAGGGGGCATTCACCCCTTCAGACCTAGCTCTGGCCGCCCCCCTCGCTCCTCCATAGTGCTGTACCGGCTTGGCGAAGCCCTGCAGTTTTTGTCCTCCACCACCACCACCACGCCGTCGTGCTGCTGGGATTCCGTGGAGATCTACCACACCTCCGCTGCCTGCTGGAACGGGGAGAGGAAGGGCTTCATCGACACCGTACGCGCGACCGAGTACGGAAGTGCTGCCGGATTGCAGCACTAGGGATGATCGTCTACACCAACAACGAGATCTAATCTCGTAGGCTTTGTAAATCTTCGAGGGTTAGTCTCACATCAATCTCGTTGCTTCGATCTTGTAGATTAGATCTTGGGTGTTCCATAGATTAGATCTTGGATTTATTCGTCTTGCGGTAGGAAACTTTTTGTTTTCTATGCTACGAACCCCATCAGTGGTATCAGAGCCATGTCTATGCATAGATCTGTTGCACGAGTAGAACACAATGGTTTTGTGGGCGTTGATGCTTTTGTTGTTTTAGTTTGTGCACCATCTTGCGGGATGGTGGGATGAAGCGGCCCGGGCTAACTTTACATGACCGCGTCTCATGAGACTTGCTCCACGCTTGACATGCAACTTGTATTGCATAAGTGGCTTTGCGGGTGTCTGTCTCTCCCACCATAGTGAAGATTCCAATTTGCATTTTATATTGTCAACACTAGTATCACCGTTGTGGTTCATGTTCGTAGGTAGATTGGATCTCACTCAAAAACCCTAAACCACGTAAAATATGCAAACCAAATTAGAGGCGTCTAACTTGTTTTTGCAGGGTTTGGTGATGTGATATGGCCATGATGTGATGATGATTATATTTGATGTATGAGATGTTCATTGTTGTATTATGGCAACCGGCAGGAGCCTAATGGTTGTCTTTAATTTTCTTTAAAGACTTGCGTGTCTATTCATCATGTAATAGCTTTATTTCAAGTAGTTGTTATAGTAGCTATAAGTGATGGACAACCATGAAGCGGCGCCATGGACCTTGGTGCAATGCTGGTGATGATGGAGATCATGCTCATGTGCTTTGGAGATGGAGATCAAAAGCACAAGAAGAAAGGCCATATCATATCACATATTATGAATTGCATGTGATGTTAATCCTTTATGCATCTTATCTTGCTTAGATCGCGACGGTAGCATTATAAGATGATCCCTCACATTAATATCAAGATAATAAAGTGTTCTCCCCTCGTATGTACGGTTGCTACAGTTCGTCGTTTTGAAGCATCTCGTGATGATCGGATGTGATAGATTCTACGTTCACATACAACGAGTGTAAGCCATGTTTACACACGCGGAATATTTGGGTTTGCTTGGCGAGCCTAGCATGTACAGACATGGCCTCGGGACACAGGAAACCGAAAGGTTGAACACGAGTCATATGGATGATATGATCCACATGTTGATGTTCACCATTGAAGCTACATCATCTCACGTGATGATCGGTTTTGGTGTAGTGGATTTGGATCGTGTATCACTTAACAACCATGAGGGATGTTGTATTAAGTGGGAGTTCATTTGTAATTAGATTAAAATATGAACTAATTATCATGAACATAGTCTGAATAGTATTTTGGATTAAGTTTGTAGAATTGGCATCCGTTTTTCTACCATGCACTAGTCTTGTAATTGAGATAGAAATACTGTTAAGTCTGACAAGAAACTTTACGGATTGGTACCGTATTGTTAGAGAATCAAGATATGATTAAGTCCTAATGCAAACTTTTAGTAAACCTCACATTGATGATTCAAAGAGCAATGGTTTCAATTAGTACCAAATCATCTTGTCTCCGTGAAACTTGAAGTTCAAATCCGTTTGAAAAGTAAGGAGCTGAAAATTTGTTTTCAGAAATAAGCGAGGTATGAGATATATGTGATATCTAAGACCTTGTTGCAAGATGATAGAATATAATTTGGTGAGACTACATAAACTCATAAGTTTTATGGGAATGTATGAAGGTTGAAGACGCCAGGCGTCCCAATCCTCCAACTCATCGGGGCACTAACGATATTCGCATATCCATGAATTGATCGTCCTTAGTATGCACCGTTGCTAAGACTCGTCGTTTCGAAGCATCACGTGATGATCGGGTGTGATAGATTCTACGTGTGCATACAACGGGTGCAAGCCAGATTTGCACATGCGAATACTAAGGTTAAACTTTACGAGCCTAGCATGTACAGACATGGTCTTGAAAAGTTGTCATGATTTGATGGATAAAATTATGAGTGAAATTGTTCATCACATTAAAAGGTTACTAATAGTGAAATCTGGAACACTTGTCATGTGATGATCAACTTCAAAATAAGAACCTCGAGGTTATTGGTATTTGACCAATAGACCTAAAAGTTATTGAAGGTGAAGCGTTTTCTAAGAATGGGGAAAGCTAAAAGAGAAACTACAAAAGATATTTTGGCAGAAAGAAAGAAAAAGACTAGAAAGTCTAGCTCAGGTGCATATAGATGATATACATGTTATGGATGTACTCCTTGTTTGGTCACATAATAAAATTCTTGGGTATTTGTATCAGATTGGTTGGTATGAGATGTCATACAATACAACACAATACAAGAATACGATGGCCTAAGTGACTGATAAGGAATATGGTAATAATGCACGTCTGGAACATAATAAAGTGTTATTATGTTTGTCGTTGGAATTCTACCTAGCCCTTAGAATTTATAATAAAGAACTTAGTAAATTGTTATTTTGCTTTGGTCAAATGAAAACAATGAGTTGTTCAAATTATGACATTACTCCATGTACGATGGATAAGTTATTATAAATCTTAATGGTGAAACACACATACATAACACTGACGCTAAAATGCCATAAGGCAAATGATGTGAATTCCACTCATTAATGGAACCGCCATTTAGGTCATGTTAGAAAGGAACGCATGAAGGAACTCCATTTGAATGGAATTTTTGGAGTCATATGATTTTTTCATTTGGCGCTTGCAAATCTCTTCTAAAAGGAAATGACTTAAATACCGTTCATAGGCCAAGAGTTGAACGGGCAACTAACTTAGTGGAAACATACATGATGATATATGTGGTTCACTGGGCATAGTTGTGTGCGGGAGATTCTTCTACTTCATGAAAACTTCCAACAATAAATTGAGTATATATATGTGGATATATTTGATAAGGAAGAAGTTTGAAACATTTGAATGGATTCAGATAAATTTCAGCATGAAGTGGAAATCATCGTAATAGAAAAGTCAAATATCTATGATTGGATCATGGTAGAAATATTTTAATTACGAGTTTTAGCGAGCATCTAAGAGAGTTATGAAGTTGTTCTACAACTCACGTTTCTTGGGGTATCATAG
>NC_061509.1:282973785-283017534 GCF_022539505.1 Lolium rigidum
ATATCTGAGGATCATGCACGTAAATTGGCTTAATTTTCTGAGCTACCTACATGGAGGTAGACCCAGATTCGTGACAACAAAGAAATGCTGGAACTGCGCAGTAATCCAAATCTAGTACTTACTTTACTATCAAAGACTTTACTTGGCACAACAAAACATAAAACTAAGATAAGAAGAGGTTGCTACAGTAGTAAACAACTTCCAAGACTCAAATATAAAACTAAAATACTGTAGTAAAAACATGGGTTGTCTCCCATAAGCACTTTTCTTTAACGCCTTTCAGCTAGGCGCAGAAAGTGTGTATCAAGTATTATCAAAGGATGAAGCATCAACATCATAAGCTCCCCCATCTGTAGTGGTACTAAGGGCTTTGTCACTTTTAGGCCTATAATAATATTTCTTTGGTTTAGGCACTTTAGAGACATACATAAACTTTTGCTCCTTTCCCACATAAGCTTTCTCTCTAAACTCGTAAAGATGAAAAGGTTGAACCCAAGGTTCCCATAGCTTTTTCAAGTTTGCCAATCCTATTAATTTGATTATCATGGTCAACACAAGTTCCTAGGACACTAATTCTTTCATCAATTCCTCCTAAGGATTTATCAAGTTTATCAGCTTTATCAAGTAACATCTCCAACTTAGTTTCAACACTAAAATTTTTCTCTATGGTTTCCAATTTTTTCATAACATCCTCAAGGGAGGTTTCAATTTTAATTTCATTAACAGGTGGTGTTCCAAATAAACTCTCAATAATGCAACTAGCTTCTAAAGTGGGAGCCTAGGAAGTTACCTCCCGTGAGACAATCAAGAACATATCTATTCCAGCTAGAGATACCAACATAAAAATTCCTGAGTAGGATAGTGGTGGAGTGTTTCTTAGTACACCTATTATGGGCATCACTAATTCTATACCAAGCATCTTTTAAACATTCTCCCCCTTGTTGCTTAAACGAACGAACTTCAACTTCAGGATTACTCATTTTAGCAGTAGTAAATAAAGCAAACTAGATAAAGTAAATGCAAGCAACTAATTTTTTTGTGTTTTTGATATAGAGTGCAAGACAGTAAATAAAGTAAAACTAGCAACTAATTTTTTTGTGTTTTGATATAAGTGCAGCAAACAAAGTAGTAAATAAAATAAAGCAAGACAAAAACAAAGTAAAGAGGTTGGGAAGTGGAGACTCCCCTTGCAGCGTGTCTTGATCTCCCCGGCAACGGCGCCAGAAAAAGACCTTGATGGCGTGTAACTCACACGTTCGTTGGGAACCCCAAGAGCTTGATGGCGTGTAACTCACAGCAGCAAGTTTTTCCTCAGAAAGAAACCAAGGTTTATCGAACCAGGAGGAGCCAAGAAGCACGTTGAAGGTTGATGGCGGCGGGATGTAGTGCGGCGCAACACCAGGGATTCCGGCGCCAACGTGGAACCTGCACAACACAATCCAAAGTACTTTGCCCCAACGAAACGAGTGAGGTTGTCAATCTCACCGGCTTGCTGTAACAAAGGATTAACCGTATTGTGTGGAAGATGATTGTTTGCAGAGAAAACGATAGAAACAAGTATTGCGGCAGATTTGTATTTCGGTATTAAAGAATGGACCGGGGTCCACGAGTTCACTAGAGGTGTCTCTCCCATAAGATAAAAGCATGTTGGGTGAACAAATTACGGTCGGGCAATTGACAAATAGAGAGAGCATAACAATGCACATACATGTCATGATAAGTATAGTGAGATTTAATTGGGCATTACGACAAAGTACATAGACCGCCATCCAAGCTGCATCTATGCCTAAAAAGTCCACCTTCGAGGTTATCGTCCGAACCCCTTCCGGTATTAAGTTGCAAAGCAACGAGACAATTGCATTAAGTATGGTGCGTAATGTAATCAATAACTACATCCTCGGACATAGCATAAATGTTTTATCCCTAGTGGCAACAACACAACACAACCTTAGAACTTTCATCACATTGTCCCGGTGTCAATGCGAGGCATGAACCCACTATCGAGCATAAATACTCCCTCTTGGAGTTAAGAGCAAAAACTTGGCCGGAGCCTCTACTAATAACGGAGAGCATGCAAGATCATAAACAACACATATGTAATAACTTGATAATTAACATAACATGGTATTCTCTATCCATCGGATCCCGACAAACACAACATAGAGTATTACGAGATAGATGATCTTGATCATGTTAGGCAGCTCACAAGATCCAACAATGAAGCACAATGAGGAGAAGACAACCATCTAGCTACTGCTATGGACCCATAGTCCGAGGGGTGAACTACTCACTCATCACTCCGGAGGCGACCATGGCGGTGTAGAGTCCTCCGGGAGATGAATCCCCTCTCCCGGCAGGGTGCCGGAGGAGATCTCCGAGAATCCCCCGAGATGGGATTGGCGGCGGCGGCGTCTGCGGAAGGTTTTCCGTATCGTGGTTCTTCGCCTCGGGGGTTTCGCGACGGAGGCTTTAAGTAGGCGGAAGGGCAACGTGGGGGGCCACACGGGGCCCCACACTATAGGTCGGCGCGGCCAAGACCCGGGCCGCGCCGCCCTATAGTGGCGGCCCCTCGTGGCCCCACTTCGACTCCTCTTCGGTCTCTCGGAAGCTTCGTGGCAAAATAGGACCCCGGGTCTTGATTTCGTCCAATTCCGAGAATATTTCGTTACTAGGATTTCTGAAACCAAAAACATCGAGAAAACAACAAGCGGCTCTTCGGCATCTTGTTAATAGGTTAGTTCCAGAAAATGCACGAATATGACATAAAGTGTGCATAAAACATGTAGGTATCATCAATAATATGGCATGGATTATAAGAAATTATCGATACGTCGGAGACGTATCAGTGGATAATGTGGAAGACCCATGCCTTCAAGAGAGCCCTTAAATTCCTCCCACCAGCTCCAGTGATCCTCTTCTGCAAGAACTCACCATCTTTGAAGAAGGTTGCGACGCAGGACCAGCCGATGACACCCCAGTCGGCTTCTAAAAACAGAGCATCTACCATGTCAGCTGCCCCCCCGAGCCTCAGTCAAGGCGAGAATAGCAGTGAGGACACACAGTTCAGATAAATGGACCCGAGCTTGAGCAAATCTGAGAAATCCAGACTTGCCACCATTAGCCTCCAAGAAAAGGTCAGCCACTCTGGTCCTAGCCATTCCTACGAGTGTAGGCGAGAAGGTGGCCAACTTGGCCAAGCCGACGAGTAGATACACCAGAGCCGATCACCTTTTCTTCCGTCGAAAGCCGATATTACAGACGAAACACCAACGGCTTAATGAGCAAAAGGCTGCCTTGCACGCCACAACTGACACCTCTGACAGCACTGATGAACTGACGACCTTGCGCAAAGAGTTGGAGGTCCTCGAAGAGATCAAGGAAGCAGAAGGCCTCGATGCTGAACTGAAGACCGACTCGGTCGAAATCCGCGTCTTGGACACGCAGCTGGTAGATCCTGTGTAATTGTACTAGAGTCGATGGCTGTGCATCGGCTTTGTTCCTTAGCTCTAAAGTCGATGTCTGTGCATCGGCTGTACATCGTGAGATTTTTTTTTTACAGGCCGATTTTTCTATCGGCCCCCAATATTTCACTGCACATGTATCGCACATGTTTATCTGATTAGGTGCCCCCCGAGCCGAATCTGCCAGGTAATTGCAGATATCGGCTCTGTAGTTAGCCAAGGCACTGTATTTGAACGCCGGCTCTGTTAAGACCAATGTTGACTTCTTCCAGCTCATCAGCCGACATAAACCCGTTGCCCATTAGATCGCCGTTGATCACAGGCAGAACGTATGGTGAGGATAATTTTGGCCGATTGCGGGAATCGGCCTCCATGTTGATTGAATTGCTCAATGAAGGTTTTGCAATGTTCGTCCATAGATCTTTGGGGCCGATCACAAGGATCGGCCTCGCCACGTTCGTCCATAGATTTTGCTCTTGTTACACGGTCGGGCCGGTGGATAAGACCGGCCTTACTCCGTCCTTCGTTACGTCGATGCGCTCGCGATCGTCCAAAGTGATGCCCGAGAGTGGCTCTTGGCCTGTCGTCTCCCAAACGTTCATGCCGGCCGTTGAAACCTCGGCTGAGTCATCTGCGTGGACGACCTCTACTTTATCTCCATCCCATTGTATTAAGCATTGGTGCATCGTGGATGGAATGCAACGATTGGCTTGGATCCAATCTCTCCCTAGCGGGACGAGCATAGGTGCTCTTGCTATCGACAATAAAGAACGTCGTAGGGATGGTTTTCCTTCCTACGGTCGGATCCACGTTCGAGAACACCTTGTGCGTCGGATGCTTGGCCGTTGAAATCGCTCGGTGTAACATTGGTCTTGATCGGATCCGAGCTAGAGCGTCCCAACCGACGTAGCATGGAGTATGGCATAATGTTGATTGCCGCTCCGGTGTCCACCAGCATCTTGTTGACGAGGCTGCCCATTGATATAACCTCGCAAGTACGGGGCCTTCGGATGTACGTAGCTTCTTTCTCGTGGCTTCTCAAAGATAACCGGCCGTGGGCCGCGATCAAGTTGTGCCAAAGGTGCTTCGTCTAATCCCGGAGCACTAAACTCCGTTGGAAGGATGAACACCATATTTGTGCCAGCCGATGTCTCATCATCGGCTTTCTTTGTCATGGGGCGCCACTCTTTCTTTTGTGGCCGTCCTTCTTCGTCCAGAGTTCGCTGAATTTTCGCGGCCAGATCAGGCCGCGCCTTCCTTAACGTGTGCAGGTATAACCTTTCGGCTTCCTCCAAACCACGTAGCCGCTGAACCCTACGCTTTTGGGAACGGCTGAGTCCATCAGGGCACCACCTTGGCCGGTGGTACTTATCTTCTTCTTCTTCATCGTCTTCTAATTCCTCGAGATCTTCCACCCGAGAGGACTCAGCGTGCTTGTTCCGAGGCGGGAGAGGCCCTAGACGTTTGAACACGGACACGTTAGCTGCATCCTTCTTCTTCGTCTACATTACGGGCGGTTGCCGATTGTAGGCAATCGGCTCATTCCTGAATCCCAGCAGTGTGTGAAGAAGGGACAGTCCCAGTGCCTATCCACGTCGTCTTGCTCTCTCGACTTTTCCTTGGCGTGGCGCTCATATCTCTCCTTGTCGCAATCATCCCGACGATGTCTCCTGGCGTCCCTAGCCAGACGATCTCTTTCGTCGTCGTTGTTGTATCGTCGGCGTTGGTCGTATTGACTCACATATTTGTTGAGGAGGTGATCAGAGAGAGGTCGCTGATATCGCACATTCCTCACTTCTCCCTCCGTGATGTAGCGCTTGCCATCGTGCCGGAGCCGATCGCGTGGAACGGCTTCCTCTTTGTCGTTGTCATGAGAGCAGCTGCCCTCGTCTCTATCCTTGCCAGGGTGGTGCACAGGTCCTACCATGTTGATATCGAACGAGAAACCTGGCTGGCACCTCCCAGGGTAAGTGCATTCCACCATGTTAACGGCGGGGAAGGGGTGTGTGTCGACTTTCATGGCGTACTGGCTGAAAATTAGACGCCCTTGTTCTATCGCCATTTGGATCTGCTGACGCCACACCCTGCGGTCGTTGGTGGCATGGGTGAACGTGTTATGCCACTTGCGGTATGGCTTTCCGTTCAGCTCTGCGCCGTGGGGATCTTGTGGCCTTCGGGTAGCCTTAGTTGTTTCTCCTTCGGTAAGAGGTCGAAAATTTGCTCAGCCTTGGTGACGTCGAAGTCAAACCCTCTTGGAGGACCTTGTGGCTTAACCCACTTGCAGGACACGGGGCTTGCCCCCCGAGTCCATTCAGCCACTGCTACCTCTTGATCTCCCGCAGAGCCTTCATCTTCATCTGCCTCAACCGGGACCACCGCACGCTTGAATTTATCCTGGTATACATCTGGGTGGCGCTGTTCATATAATGACGGCTTCGCACCATGTGCGCCGGTGAAGGGTAGTACTGCTTGGGAGGCCACATCCTTGATCGGTGATGCGAGACCCACCACCGCCAACTCGATCGCTTCTTTTCGGTCACACGATCCGAATAGCATCGGTTCCTAACGGTCCTGAAGCGCTGGATGTATTCTGACACTGTTTCTCCGCGCTTCTGTCGTACTTGTGCTAGATCGCCAATGCCAGCTCGGAAGCCTCTGAGTGATACTGCATATGGAACTGCTCTTCCAACTGCTTCCAAGTCCGGATTGAGTCAGGTGGCAGCGATGTGTACCACCCGAAAGCCGATCCTGTGAGGGACTGTGCGAAGAACCTCACACGCAGCTCATCTGATGCTGAGATCGTGCCCAGCTTGTGCCAAATATCGGCTCACATGCTCGATTGAGCTGGAACCATCCGATCCACTAAATTTGGAGAATTCAGGGAGCCGATATTTGGGTGGTAGTGGGATCAACTCGTACTCGTTGGGGTACGGCTTGGAATAGCCGATTGCCCTCCTTTTCGGCACCATGCCGAACCGGTCTCTCAAGATTGTACTCGATCTGATCCGCGGTGCTGGCTGCAGGAGTCGAACTCTGAAGATTCGCCGGAGTGGCATACTTAGCCAGCCACGCTTGTTTCTCAAGCTCTGAGCCAACTGCAGGAGTTGGGCTCTGGAGGTTTAGCATACTTAGCTAGCCACGCCTGCTTCTCAAGATCTGTTCCCGAAGTTCCTCCTGCTGTTCCAGAAGTCCCTGCTGTTGCAGTATGGTTTGTGAGTGCCCAGTTACTACAGTCTGGCACGTATGTGCACGTGTATCCGTGAGGGATCTCCTTAGGCGCCTCATGCAAGAACTGGTAATCACTAGGGTCACCACCGATCTTGTAGATGACGTATGCCGGTGAACTCGGCACTTCTGGTGTTGCCACCGCGAATGGCAGCGGTGGTCGGGACTAGAGTGGCATCTCTCCTTGGTGAGTCCCTAGAGCTGGTCCTGACGGAGAGTACTGATGCCTCATGATTTCCTGGATCACCCGGAGAGCGACACGCTCCAAAGTGTTCACCAGGCTCTCAGAATGGCGGTGCAGCGAATGAGGTACCATGAAATTAATCTCCTGACGCAGAGACCTGGTGCGTTCTTCTGATGGGGCGGACAGGTTCACTCCATCGAGCGCGCCTTCAGGTGAGAACCCTTTCCACCTGATGCCGTGTGAGCGGGTTCTCTGGAAAGAGCCGATGAGGTCGGCTTCGAGGATCGCTTTGACCTCGTCATACTTCTTCTTGAGCTCCTCGGTGAGATCCTCGTACGTGATCGGAGTGCCTTCCGCCATCTCGGATGTAGATGGCGATGCGGTTGATGTCGAAGACTGTCCCACCGGGCGTGTCGAATGTGTTGCGGTCGAAACCCACCGGCGAGCAGCGACGGGCAACACGAGTAGAGCCGGGAGGCTCCCGGGATCGCGGCCGGCCCTGGTCCCTCGAGCGACGGCCCGCAAAGACTCCGGCACGCACGTCCGATGCCGGTGCAAGGGCGTGCCACCTGACCTATACCTGGTCAGGAAGGTGTTGGATTTGCCTCGCTTAGTTTCCTGCATGGCATACACGTAAACATTAAATACGAGCCTCGATCGGCTCTCAGGTTGTCCTGTGACACCCATGATTCGTACGAGGTGTACGATCATATGGTGGTCCTGCTTGATCGAAATAAAGCTAAAACGACCTACTACGATTTAGGGTTTTCACCACATAATCGGAACATTCTACGCGTGATTGAGCCTGGCGGCCACGCACGGTGATCGTAAACCGACCCTAGACAAGGCCTAAAAACCAACATGAAGTTGATCCCCGGAACATCCTGTCTAGGGCTAGCAAACTACACCCTACGCGCCACCGGATCCTTCAACCCGTTTGTAAGGCCTAACTATGCGGATATTAAACTAATCCTTGAAGAACAAGGAGCAATCATAACGGATCGGATCTACTAAATAATGATCAAGCGGGTGCCGCCCTTACACCTAAGATAGGTGTAAGGGCGGCTAGACGTCTAAGGGTTGCACGGACGAAAGCATATGATACGATGAAACAATGCTAACCCTAACACGTCTATGATAACTACGTTGCTCGCCATCAACAAGGCTTCAGCACGAGCAACGCATGAACAACGAATAAACGTGTACTTGCCTAGATCGCAAGATGCGATCTAGGCAGCATGATGCTTACCCGGAAGAAACCCTCGAGACAAGGGAGTTGGCGATGCGCCTAGATTGGTTTGTGGTGAACGTGATTGTTGTTTATTTCATAAACCCTAGATACATATTTATAGTCCGTAGACTTTCTAACGTGGGAATAATCCCAACCGTGCACGAGCCAAACTCTGTCTAACCGACACGTATCCTACTATATTACAGATACACGGGCAAACTAGCCCAAACTTTGCATATAAGGCCGATTCATGTATTTCTTCCATGTATATTCTTCAAGCCCATCTTTAATCGCGGCCCACCTCTGATCCGGTCAAATTCTGGTGATAACATGTACGCATCACACCTTCCTCTTGGGGTTCCCAACGGACGTGTGCTTCACACGTTATCACATCTCCAACAACCTTTGTAAATAGGATTGCCAAAAAGTGGTTATATGAAAAGGAGAAAGAAGGTATGTCAATTAATCCAACCAACATTTTGCTTTGGTAGCATTCATGTAATAGCAATCCAACAAACTAGAATGACAAGCACGCATTTTCTCGAACACCTCCCGGGCGGGTCCGAGTCGAGTGGAGGACGCGACGAACTGTCAGCCCCGCGCGAGCTCGAGGCGGGGCGGCAAGTAGTCGCCGCGCGAGCTCGCATGGTGGTACAGGTCTAGGGGCTGGTGCGAGGTGAGGGAGTGTGAGCAGGGTGGGAAGGAGGCCAGGTGACGAGGGATCACCTCGCCAATGCCTACGTATTGTAGACTTGGGTTTCGGAAGAGAGCGACGATGGAGATTCCGGGAGCGAGATTAGGCACACGACGTACCCAGCTTCGGGTCCCCTCGGTGGAGGATCCCTACGTGCTGCTAGCAATACAGTATATGATCATAGATGTGTTTACAGGGTGCCTCCGTAGGCGGAGCTATGTTGTCTATATTCTGTCTATCTGTTCTCCCCCTTATTTCGGGAGCCCTGGCCAGCTTTATATATGCAACCAGCCTAGGGTTTTACAAGAGTCCTAGTCGACTACTTCTTCGGGTTGCCTTGTTGGGCCTTCTCCATATTGGGCCGAGCCGATCCAGGTATACCAATAATGGGTACCCGAAGGGTATGCCTATGTCAGTAGCCCCCGAGTATCTAGGGGAGTCGAAGACTTGCGTAGAGACTCCAAGCATAACCATCTCCGAATTCGAATAAATACAAGGCGAGGTCCATGTCGTAGATCTTGTGTAGTGTAGATGATGTCGACGATTCTCGAAATTGTTTTTCTGTCGGGTGCGCGGCAGCGCTCCCGATGGGAGTAGCCCCCGAGTCTATGGGCAAGTGCTTGCACTTGGGAATATACTCAAGTTGTACTACTCGATGAAGAACTTAACTATATTTCTGGAGGACTTGATGAAATCCATGGGCTCCCGATGGGAGTAGGCTCCACTCGAATCGTAGAATCGAGTTGAGTCTACAAAGCTTAATTGTCGTAGATGCTGTCGAAGTTATTTTTCTATCGGGTGCGCGACCAGCGCTCCCGATGGGAGTAGCCCCCGAGGCTACATCCAAGTGTTTGCACTTGGGTGTAGGCTCAACTTGCTTTTAATCGACTCCACAATTTTTCCTCTTTCTTGTACCTGATGACCCACAAGTATAGGGGATCGCAACAGTCTTCGCGGGAAGTAAAACCCAATTTATTGATTCGACACAAGGGGAGACAAAGAATACTTGAAAGCCTTAACAGCGGAGTTGTCAATTCAGCTGCACCGGAAACGGACTTGCTCGCAAGAGTTTATCGGTAGTAACAGCTTTATAGCGATGAGCGATAGTGAAATAACGACGAGCAGAGTAACAAAGACAGCAGTAGTGACTATAGTAAACAGCAGGATTAAAATATCGTAGGCACAGGGATGGATGAACGGGCGTTGCATGGATGAGAGAAACTCATGTAACAATCAAAGCAGTGGCATTTGCGGATAATAATAAAACGGTATCCAAGTACTAATCAATCAATAGGCATGTGTTCCATATATAGTTGTACGTGCTCGCAATGAGAAACTTGCACAACATCTTTTGTCCTACCGGCCGGTGGCAGTCTGGGCCTCTAGGGAATCTACTGGAAATTAAGGCACTCCTTTTAATAAAGCACCGGAGCAAAGCATTAACACTCCGTGAACACATGTGATCCTCATATCACCGCCTTCCCCTTCGGTTGTCCCAATTTCGTCACTTTGGGGCCTCGGGTTCCGGACAGCAATACGTGTATACAACTTGCGGGTAAGATCATAAAGCAATGAATATCATAATGAATTGATAACATGTTCAGATCTGAGATCATGGCACTCGGGCCCTAGTGACAAGCATTAAGCATAACAAGTTGCAACAATATCATAAAAGTACCAATTACGGACACTAGGCACTATGCCCTAACAATCTTATGCTATTACATGACCAATCTCATCCAATCCCTACCATCCCCTTCGGCCTACAGCGGGGGAATTACTCACACATGGATGGGGAAAACATGGCTGGTCAATGGAGAGGCGTCGGTGGTGATGATGGCGATGATCTCCTCCAATTCCCCGTCCCGGCGGAGTGCCAGAACGGAGTTTACGGGTCCCGAGACGGAGTTTCGCGATGGTGGCGGCGTACTGGATGGTTTCTGGCGATTTCGACTTCCTCCCGTGCGTTTTTAGGTCGAGGGCAATAAGTAGTCCGAAGGAGGGCGTCGGGGGCCAGCCGAGGCCGCCACACACTAGGGCCGCGCGCCCCCCTCCTAGGCCGCGCCGGCCTAGTGTGTGGGGCCCTCGGGCCCCCACCTGGCTTGCCCTTCTGGCTCCGTCAATATTCTGGGAAAATAGGACCTTTCGCATAAATTCCGAGGATTTTCCCGAAAGTTGGATTTCTGCACAAAAACGAGACACCGGAGCAGCTTCTGTCGAAAACAGCGTTAGTCCGTGTTAGTTGCATCCAAAATACACAAATTAGAGGCAAAACAATAGCAAAAGTGTTCGGGAAAGTAGATACGTTTTGGACGTATCAACTCCCCCAAGCTTAGCTTATTGCTTGTCCTCAAGCAATTCGATTGACAACCGAGTGCGATAAAAGAACTTTCACGAACACATTTGTTCATATGATGTAAATATTCTCATGATATGGCAAGTACTTAAGCAGTTCATAATAAGATACATGCAAATAAAATCATCTAATAGCTATGTCAATCATGGAAAAGGTACCAACAAATTAATAATGAGCATCATGAATCATGTCTATCGGCAGGATTGCAATGTTCATAGAATGATATGATAAAGTGGTATATCGCTTGCCCATAATTGTACAGCAAAACATAAATGCTTGGGCACCTTTGAAGTTCATGAGAAGACTGAAAATAGAGATTATCAAAGATAAAAGCATCAAAGTTATACCATAGTTAATCACATTTTGGGACAAGCATATTATACTAAGAATGACAGTTGTGCTCTCAAGAAAGTGCTCAAAGAAAGGATGGAGACTCAATGTAAAAGTAAAAGATTGACCCTTCGCAGAGGGAAGCAGGGATTAACATGTGCTAGAGCTTTTCATTTGTAAAACAAGAGTAAAATTATTTTGAGAGGTGTTTGTTGTTGTCAACGAATGATAGTGGGTACTCTAACTACCTCGTCAACCAGACTTTCAAGAGCGGCTCCCATGAAGGACGTTATCTCTACCAGCAAGGTAAATCATCCCTCTTCTCTTTTGTTTACACACGTATTTTAGTTTCATTATGGATGACACTCCCCCCAACCTTTGCTTACACAAGCCATGGCTAACCGAATCCTTGGGTGCCTTCCATCAA
Organism: Lolium rigidum; assembly: GCF_022539505.1. Taxonomy (NCBI): domain Eukaryota; kingdom Viridiplantae; phylum Streptophyta; class Magnoliopsida; order Poales; family Poaceae; genus Lolium; species Lolium rigidum. Next base: position 282,985,694 of record NC_061509.1, read on the forward strand.
TCACATACCATGGAGGAGTGTCTATTTGCAATTTAAGTTGCTTACTGATGAATCAGGGCAAAACATGCGAAGAGAATTACTAATGAAAGTTGATTAATTGGGGCTGGGAACCCCGTTGCCAGCTCTTTTTGCAAAATTATTGGATAAGCGGATGTGCCACTAGTCCATTATGAAAGTCCGTCAAGAGTAAATGACAAGATTGAAATATAAACACCACATACTTCCTCATGAGCTATGAAACATTAACACAAATTGAGAAGCATTTTGAAGGTTTAAAGGTAGCACATGAGAATTTACTTGGAATGGTTTGAAATGCCATGCTTAGGTATTTATGGTGGACACTCTGGAATAACTTGGTTTTCATGTGTTTGGAAGCACGAGCAGCGTTCCCGCTCAGTACAAGTGAAGGCTAGCAATAGACTGGGAAGCGACAATCAAGAGAGCGATGAATCGTCATAATCATGCTTGCGACAAAAATAAATTAACGGAGGCATAAAAGTGATACAAGAACTCGAGGTAAAGTAAATCATCGAGGCTTAATTGACATTTTGTTCAGTCATATGCATGCGTGAGCATGTGCCAAGTTGATTCAAGAGAATTATTCAGAGGAGGATACCACAATGTCATACCTATCTATGAATAAGGCAATGCAAGCAAATATTTATGACATGCTACTCATATTAATAAATTGGAGCTAATCATGAAAGAACATGAACTACTAGACTTTCTTAAATGACATATACCTCACATGAACCAACTAAGCATGCTCACATGGATGAGTATATGTACAAAAATGAAAACAAATAGAGTTCATACCAGCCTCTCACCACAATCAGATCGTCGTATATCGTCATTTTTGCCTTTTCACTTGTGCAGCTTGAATAATATGGAATGAAAACCATGCTCCAGCCACCGAAGACCATTGAACTCATAATGAACTTTACAAAACCAAAGAAGAACAGCAAATATTTTTGGTGTTTTCGAATTTGAAAGCAAGAACAAAAGGAAACAAGCAAACAAAGCAAAATCTTTTTGGATTTTCTTATAGCAAACCAACGATAGCAAATAAAGCAAGATAAAAGCAAGAAACTAAAATAAACAGGTGGTGAAGAGAAAAAACAGAAATATTTTTGGTCTTTTTGTGTTTTAGGAAAGAAACAAAGCAAGAACAAGAAAATGAAAACTAAAAAAAACACAGAAAAGAAAGATGGCAGAAATCTGCCAAAACTTGACAGCAGTACAGTAATCGATTTTTAAGAAAATCTTACGCTGCTCATCTCGAAAAGTGTTCAACTAATGAAAGTTAGATAACAACCTGGGGAACATGCACAAAAATTGGCAGCTCAAAATAACGTTCTGGCTGTGCGCACGAGTTTTTTTAGTAACAGTCCAGAATCTATTTTCAGGCAGCACTTCCCCAAATATCATCTTCCTCTCATTAGAAAACCACTCAAAGAAACTAAACAAGTATATACAAGTATCCAGCAACCATAATATGCAGAGAATGAGTGATGCCGGTATACCTCCCCCAAGCTTAGGCTTTTGGCCTAAGTGGAGATCAATCCCATGGTGCCCATGAAGTAGCACCTCCATAGTACGACGAAGATGGATCATATTCCGGGTATGTGCTGGAAGAAGCACCCGGATACGTGACGGTGTAGTCGTAGGAGGTCTCGGCGTCCTCGGAGTCATGCTGCTGGTGGAAGCCTTGTATCTTCAATTGCTCATCCACCTCCTCCTTAGTGCGCGACCATGGTTTCCTGTCAATACTGAACAAATCTGGGTGCGGCAAAAGAATTTCCCTCTCTTCCCGGGACTTTCCGGGACACCTCGGCGTGATTGGTGCCGATGGTGGGAACCTCGCCTTCAGAAGCAATGGGGTTGTCGGGGCAGGTGTAGAAGAACCTACCCCAACAAGATTGGAGCATGACTCCCAATCCCCTCCGGTAAAGATGGCTTGTAGTAATCTTGCGTAGTCGAGGAAGATCTTCTATGCCCGGGGTTCCTGTGGCTCCAAAAGCACCAAGTCTTCAAGTTCATTGTATAGAACTCGGCGGTTTCTTCGGTGCGTGGGAGCCCTATGGGTTCTTGGAGGCACCAAGGCCGTAGGTGGATGCGGCGGTGTAGTTCGCCTCATGGATGAGGTGGATGCTTCCCTCAAAGGTTGCACCTGAAGTCGGGTCGGTCCCCACGCCTAGCAAAGGAGGAAGTGGATGTTGTGGAGGATCCCAGGGTCTTCATGTAGAGTGGGAGGAGGGTTCCTCATGTACTCTTGGTGACGTTACGACCGGTTCCAATGTGGGGGCATGTTAGGATGCCCTCATGGAACGTGTCGGGTGGGTGAAGCTTGTCGTCGAGGTCCCAACGTTTGGCGCTCGTGTTGAGGACGATGGTTAGGGGCCTGGCGCCTCATCCTTCCCCCAGCTTCAGCTGATGAAGAACTTGGTGCTCCTTGTTCGCGGAGCCGCCTTTGGATATGGTCCATATGCTCCTGTAGCCGACGGAACTCCTGCCGGAGGTCCTCTCCGCGTGGCGCAGGTGCCTCGCTCCGAAGAACGGCGAACCTGTTGTCGTTGCGGATGGAGCGTCCGCCTACCTCCGAAGTGTGGAAGCATGGCGCACACATGCCTCTCCGAGCATCTTCGGAGCTGGCGGAGACCGTACAGCCTGCCAGAACAGGCTCTTTGCGGGAGCGCCGTTTCCAGAACTCCTTCATGACGGCTCGTCTCACCGCCTCCTTTGCTCTTGATGACCCACTCGCCCCGTCGCCGGGGGGCTAGTCACGTGTGAATGCCTCGTCTACGAGGTCCTTAACGCCGAAGGACCAATCCTCCTCTTGCACCGCACTCCGAGCGATGCGGGAACTCATTTGTTGGTGGAGTCGTCGCACCTTGCGGTACTTCCTCCCGTAGTTGCATAGTGGATGCGGGCTATCAGACGAACGTGCGTTCGTCACAAGCCTCCGCAAATTCTGCGAAGCATCCTCCAAGCCTTTGAGGAGCTCCACTTCGGTGCGCCAAGTCGTCGTAGGGGCGCGAAGTGACGCCGCACCCGCCTTCTTGCTTGCGGCCTTGGCTTGGAGGCGTTGAGAGGACTCCGCATCGCCATTGACGCTGGCCCTAATTGACTCCTTCAACAGGGCGCGTGCCTCGAGCATTAGCTCGCGACGCTCCTTCTGTGTCGTGGCGGATGCCCGCCTTTGTGCCTTCTTGGATTGCATAGTTTGGAACTGCGCTGGCTCCTGGGCTTGGTGCATGTAGGTCTTGGCGTCATGCGTGATGGCGACCATGGGAGGCAGCTTGGATCCAAAGTGGATCACCCAAGGCTCCGAGGTGTTGGCGCGGGACAGTCCTCCATTATGAAGAAGATTCTTGATCAGCGGAACTCCACGCTGGTGGCTTCTCATGGAGGATGTTGTGGATTGGATGAACTGCGAAGACGACTTTGACGACCTCAGCAAAGCGAAGATGGGAAGAGAACCAGGTCCCACCGGGCGTGCCAATTTGTTTGACACGAGAAAAACGTCCGTGAAAGAAAGAGGCGCTACGTTGAGGGGAGGATGGTAGCGTGTTTTTCTCATGCTTCGGGGTAAAATAAAAGAAGTGCGGGCGTGCCAGTGTACCGTAGTACACAAAAAAAATATAGGGAAGCATGCATTTCATTAATCTCTCTTGGAGAAACAAAGTACAAGTTCCCGAATACAAAGCGCTCCGTGGCCTGCTTGCACGGCCAACTTGACTATGGCGATTGCGATCTCCTGGTTCCCGGGGCCTCGGAAGGCACCCGGTTAATTACTCCCGCGGGTTACGCCGCGAGACACCTCCGATTAAGCCGTGTGGTCGTCTTCGTCGTCTTCGCTTCGCGTTCTCCATGCATGATGTGGTGTGTGTGGGCGGCGGCAGAGCCCGTGTCCTCGTCGGTACACGCGCCACAAGAAGCATGGCCTTTACACCGGCCATGCCCGCCCTCTGCCGTCGTGCCTCGTCGGTCTTGACAGCGTCGATGTAGATGTAGTTGGAGTAGCATGGGTCCGCTTAGCTGGGACTTCTCGACGACCACAGCTTCGTCGGGGTGTGCAAGGGGTATGCATCGCGAGAGTAAATTGTCGATGGAGATCGACATCGGTGTGGAACTGACGCATGCGCGTAAGTCGGTGTAGCCGATGTGGTCGGCGCCTCTTCCTTAGCCTAACGCCAAGTTTATGGCTGTCAGCGTAGTCGAGGACGCCGTCTCACAGGCTTGCGGGGAGTGAAGTCGATGGCACGCCGAAGAAACCGTCCCGTGTCGGAAGGTACGGTCGCCGGCCTGAAGTCGTTTCCGTGTGGCTTGCAGCATGAATGCCACCCGCTTTAGGTTGCTCTCATGTTGCATATATATGACCTCGTCTTTGGTCGTAGCTGCCTAGCTGGTGCGCCCGTGCACAGCCAAAGGCATAGCAGGTGCATGCATGTGTGCACACCGAAGGCATGTACGTACGGCCCTCGCGTGTGTGCCCATTAACGCTCCTATGGATGTGTACTTCAAACTCGTGATTGGAGCGCCGGGTCTTCACGATGAGCAGCTGGGCCGAGGCCAAGCATGGTGCCCGAGCTATGCGGCGGCTTCACGCCAGCATGCTGGTCACGGACTCATCGTCGTCCCACCTCGAGGTATGATGGAGATGGCGCCGAGTCGCGCGCCAGCAGCCGTGGCACATGCTTGTTGTCGTCGCACCTCATGGGTGGTGAAAATGGTGTCGCGCTGCACACCGGTTGTCTTGGTGCGGACGTCGTCGTCGCGCCTCGCAAGTGTGGAGTGTCGCGCTGCATAGCGGCAGCCTTGGTGTTGACGTCGTCGTCTCGCCTCGTGGGCGCCGTGGAGAGGGCGCCGCCTACACGCCGACAGCCTCGTCACGGACGCCGTCGTCGCGGCTCGTGTGTGTGTTGATGGCGCCGCGCTGGACGTTGGCAACCTCCTCGTGGGCGTCGTCGAGATGGCGTCGCACCGCACGTCGTTGGCCTTGTCAAGGTCGATGTTGTCGTGCCTCACGGGTGGTGAAGATGGCGCCGCGCTGCGCGCCGGCAGCCCCGACACGGATGTTGTCGCCGCGCCCCGCGGGTGGCGGAGATGTCGCCGCGGCACGCGCCAGCCTCATCACGGACGCCATCGTCGCGACTCGTGGGTGTGTTGATGGCGTCGCGCTGCACGCCGGCAGCCTCCTCACGGACGTCGTCGTCGCGGCTTGTGGTGGTGGTGATGGCGCCACGCCGCACGCCGACAACCTCCTCGCGGATGTCGTCATCGTCGCACCTCGCTGGTGCCACGGAGATGGCGCCGCGGTGCACACCGACAGCCCCGTCAAGGTCGTCGTCGCACCTCGCTGGTGCCACGGAGATGGCGCCGTGGTGCACGCCGGCAGCCCCGTCAAGGTCTTCGTCGTCGCGCCCCGCGGGTGGTGGAGATGGCGTCGTGCTGCCTGCCGGCAGCCGCATCAAGGATGGCATCGTCGCTGCTTGCGGCGCCATGGGGATAGCAGCGCTCTGCGCGCCGGCAACCCCGGCATGGACGTCGTCGCCGCGCCTCACGGGTGGTGAAGATGGCGCCGCGGTGCACGCCGGCAGCCCCGCCACCAGGACACCGTCGCCTTGAACACCTTTCGCGGAGTTGGAGATGATGCCGGGCTGCACGTCGGCGGCCCCGACACCGCGTCTTCCCGGCAGGTTGAGCACCACCTCGAAGCGTCCGTGCGAGATGCATGTGTGCATGTAATGCAAAATAAGAGAGAGAGAGAGATTAACCATGTTTCTCACCATCCGAGGTCGCCGACTTAGCCTCCATGGCCTTCTCCTGATCGATCTTGCCTGTTGTGGGCGTGTGTGGGATTTATATGGGTATTGTATGAGCTGATGGCTTGGTAGATCGGTTGAAGTCGTGGTTTATGTATACGTGGGTGAACCAGAGATGATTTCCCTTTCTTCCTCCAAGCCGAGAGCTGTGCGTGAGTCTTCAGGTGCTTGAGCTCTGCGTCCTGCCTCCGGCTGCTGGAAGTTGTGCGTGAGTCTTCAGGTGCTTCTACTCTCCTGCTCCCCTGCGTCCTGCGAGCCTCCAAGTACGAGCCGCCTCTTTTCTCTCCTCCGTCTTGCTCTCCTTTCTTTCTCCTCTTCTATTGAGCTGGGTGTCTTCTCCTTTTATAGGCAGGGGGCGACGGGATGGATAGCGATGCAACACGTCCCCTTCCGAGAATGTCGCGGCGACGATGTCAATCTTCAGGCGACGCGTCTGTTGCACCTCCCATCCAGCTGCGATGCTTATCTAATCAATACTAGATGATACCCCGCACTTGTTGCGGAAACATTAGCTACAAAATATTGAAACACTTGCTGCACAATAATTTGTTGATATGTTACAAAAAACGTTTTGATACTATAGTTAAAACTTGAAGCATGAAACATGCAATATTATTCCATATTCTATAGAAAATAAATATATAAGAGCAATTTATGAGCAGTTACACTTTTTTTTGAAATGTCATTCATTTGTATTCGGATACACAACTATGCTATATGTACAAAGGAAGGAAGCGGAGACTATACATGTGATGATGAGAATAAGTTGTGAAATTCTCTATTCCCGTTTCCTTTGCAACTATTTGACTAATCTACCACGTAGAATAGATTAAAAGCTTGTATAGCTAATCAAATACAGTACAAAGCGAGTTCGTAAACTCCACGTCCGTCATAATAAGCCAAAGAGATGATTGGAAGAAATGAAAGGAGGGATCCTAACTCTCCTTTCATCACGTATTGTCGCTTTCTCTCTAACCTTGTGCAGGACATATATACTGACCTCTCTGCTTTTTCACCTGCATTCATTTAGTAAAGCTCGTCACTTTCTCTCCAATCCCTGTGCACGCAAATAGTACAGCAAAATATCAGCGAATGGACAGTCAGTATCCTGAAAAACAATCTAGCTACTACTGACATCAAGTGCTAATTTTCCTACCATGCCAGAAATTTGGCAACTACTAATAAATTATCATAGAAGCGATTTGTCTCATGCAAAGGCTGGGGCATAACATTGTAAAATACTGCACTGAAAAAAGATGCTACTTGTCTCATATTTTGCGGTCTCTCTGATCCAGCACCCTGTCAAGAGAGCTGCAGATAACCATAGCAAAGAAGAACAAATCAGTATTACACAATCTATAGAGAAAGACATGGCGAACCACTCGTGATTGGAAGTTGCGGGCAGATGAGTTGCTGAAGGTGAAGAATCTGTAGATGGAGGTGGGTATTTGTACAACAAAATTCCAAAACAGTCCGCACACAGTAGTGACCCCACGGCAATTCATCCATTACCGTTGCTATCGGCCGTCAGAATTCGGCGAAATCCATGATGAAGCTCTCCAATGAAAGGTTGAGAGAGTTGAGTAGAAGGAACGGCATTTGAGATCAGCGTGGGTGTTTTGATCTGAGCTGTTGTGCTCATATAGAGGGATTATGGCAACGGATCGAGTTGATCCAATCCTGGTTTATAAAGGTGAAGCCGACTGCTAATTTACCATCGTCAGTTTCTTCGACATGGAGAAGATACTGGAAGATGCAGTTTCTAGTGTGTTAATGACGGAAGAGTTGGTGGAGGAGCCAAACATGGAGGGGAGATGTGAGGTCGCGAGGAGCGATGGAGAAGATGAACAGGTAATTGACATGAACATCACGATCAGGTCAGTTATTCTATATATACTTTTTTACATTTTTTTATACAATCCTATCGTTATTGTAGTTTTTTTTTCTGAGGGAAGACCTATCGTTATTGTAGTGAAAGGGTTCTTAGAGGAGCAAGTCTATGGGCTGAGTACAGACCTTTAGTTCGGCCCACGTAGGATAAGGAAGCCGAACACAATTGGATTGAACGGGAAGTACTTCCCAAAGAAAAATCTGGACTTCTGGTGCCGGCCATTGATAGTAGCAAGCACTCAGTGGACTGCATGCGAGCAAGAATGGGAAGAGACGGAACACAACATTTGCATGGCCTACGTAATTGCAGAAAAAAAATCAATATACTGGGTTGTTACCTCTGATATGGCATGAAAAGTAAATTAGTGAGATGGATGTGGTGGGCCTGCTGATGTGGCATAGTTGCATGTTGAGAGAAATAAGATAGTGGGGATGAACTTCTTAGTTATATAGGATAAGCTGGCCCAAAATATCTCGGATTGTTGAGGCAGTAGGCGTCTAGGCGATACGCAAAAAAGGTTATCGTGTGGCCGGACTGTACACGTATGTCTTAGTATTTTAACACGTATACACGTACACTACGTGGTAGTGCTAGCTGCCTGGAACGAGCCATGCATGTTGGACGGATCGATGGGATTGCTAGCTTCATGTATATATGCACGTACTAAACTGATCAAACAAATGACCAGGTCCATGCCCGTACGTGTATATACGCTGCTTGTTGTTGTATTAGCTCAACTTGCACTTCTTTTACAAAAACTCGTCGAACAAACCTATCGAGCCCCTTAACAGGGGCATCGCTTCTCTCTAAACATCAACAGTCCCATTTATTTAGATGGTTCATAGATGTGTATCAACCATATGTGACACATGATGTAATTTTTTGCACAACCTAAACTTTAATAAAACAATAAAAGTCAGATGTATCAGTCAATGCAAAGGCCTCTTTTTCGTGAAAAAGGTGATAATGTGCCCTCATTAACCATACATTTTTCTATGAGAAAGTACAATATTACTCTCGGGCGTCAGAGTTATGCCAAATGCTGCTTGAGAAATATTATTTGGTGCCGTGGCCATAATTCTTGCTTTGGTCAACACTTTGCTAATGTAGGTTGCTTTGTACTAAACTCGACAATGCCAGCTTGAAAAAATTACGTCATCCACTACTATATATATACAGGTTGAATGATTATTGTTGCTGATTGCCCCTAAAAAAAACCACTATCCGGCGTACTCCACTTCATGCTCCTGATATTATCCTGAAGCACTTTTAATTCCATGATGCACCGAATTAGTAAAGCCGCACGTTGTCAAGCAAGAATTAGCATTTGAAGAATCGCATGGGCCAAAGCCAAACCAATCATTGGCCGTGTGGAATGTTTCAATGACTCCGAACTCCAACATCTACCAACTTATACACTTTTTAAATCCAGGTGGCGTTTGTCAACTTCGTTAAGTATTGCATACCGACGCGTATTTAGATAGTGCATGGTTACGACTTACGAAGGAGGTCATGACATCCAAATTAACCTTGTCTGGACATCGATCAGGTCATTACATCAGAAAACATAATATTTGTATCCAGTTTGGTACTAGCTGTTCAATCGTGGCAGACAAGATCAAATCAAGTTGCTTCTTCTTCCAAAGAAAAGGCACGGTACTTCCTCTAAGGACATAGATCTACTCTTTCTTCTTTGAACTGCTCTTGCACCCCATGGTTATCATGGCTGCTACATATAGACACTATACACACAAACGTCAGAACACAAGAACAAACACTTTTCTCGGAAATGGGTTTGGGAACAGGATTATGTTGTGCTCTGCTACTGGTGACAATGTTGCCTCTTTCAGCTAATGCGTCGAGCAAAGTAAGATGCTTCCTTTTATTTAATCATAACACTTCAACTTTGTATATCATTTCTGCATTGAATCGGGTTGTTCTAATACTTTTTCTTGCCGCTTTCTACATCAAAATCTCAGCTTTACATAGTGTATATGGGGGATAAGAAACATGATGATCCATCCATAGTGACGGCGTCACACCATGACTTACTATCCATTGTTCATGGGAGGTATGCACTATCCTGCGATAATTCATGTTAAATATTATCACCATGAAAGTGAATCGGAAGTGATCCTAACTTTTATGTTTAATCTGCCACAGCAAGGAGGAAGCCTTGAAGTCGATAGTTTACAGTTACAAGCATGGATTTTCTGGTTTCGCGGCAATGTTAACTGAATCTCAAGCTAGAGCAATAGCAAGTAAGTAGTTGTCGATCCTAGGATGCCATTTTACTGTATCTTGCTAGCATGATAGACGTAAGCTAATCAACCCTGTGAATGTAGAGTTCCCTGAAGTTATCACTGTGAAGCGTAACATTTTTCACAAACGACACACAACTAGGAGCTGGGACTTCCTTGGTCTCGAGGACTACCAACCACCACAACAACCAGGCCTCCTCCAGAAAGCGAAGTACGGAGAAGATGTAATCATCGGTGTAATCGATTCAGGTTTGCAATCCCATCTCAAGCTTAAAGCCAAAACATGCATGAGGAAAGCTAATGATTGGGCAAGAATTGACCCTGCATACAATTTTGTGACAACAGGCATATGGCCTGAATCACGAAGTTTTAACGATGACGGGTTTGGTCCCGTGCCGACCCGGTGGAGAGGAAAATGTCAAACCGGTGAGATGTTCAACGCCACGAGTTGCAACAGAAAAATCATCGGCGCACGGTGGTACAGTCGTGGCATCAGCACCGAGTTGCTCAAGAGTGACTATAAGTCGCCTAGGGACATTGATGGCCATGGCACACACGCCGCCTCAACGATTGCCGGCGTGGAGGTGCGAGGTGTGAGCTATGGGGGCCTAGGAGCTGGTGTGGCACGTGGTGGGGCGCCGCGTGCACGGCTTGGTATCTACAAGGTGTGCTGGGTTGACGATTGCCCCGAAGCAGCAATCCTCGCAGCTATCGACGATGCCATACACGACGGCGTGGACGTCTTGTCGATCTCGCTGGGATGGGCCGGTCACGAGGCACCTGGGACATTGCATGCTGTGCAGAGAGGGATCTCAGTTGTGTTCTCCGGGGGAAATGATGGGCCCGTGCCGCAGACAATGTCGAACGCCGTACCATGGGTTACCACGGTTGCCGCTAGCACAATTGACCGGGCTTTTCCAACCCTGATATCTCTCGGAAACAAAGATAAACTGGTGGTTAGTACAATCAATCTTGAAGTGATTATTTTGTTTGTGCCATGGATGGTTGGAAAAAAGCGATTAACTTTGACACGTCAATCATATAGCTTTGATAAAATAAGAATATGTTTAACTCGTCCCTAAAGCATCCGTTAATTCATTTAATTAATAATAATGTGTGCTTAGTTTTAAAACACAGGGGCAATCTCGTTACTACAATGCATCTGTGATCAGCAGTGACTTTAAGGGCCTTGTCGATGCGGGACGGTAATTAATAAAATACAGTCACTTGTCACATTTTCATTCTGATGCATAATATGTGTAGCTGATTTAGAACAAAGTTGTCATGACTCAGTCATTCACTCATTCTGAGCTGCTACTACCAATTTACAATTTTTATGCAGCTGCGACGCAGAAGCATTGGCGTCCAGCAACGTCACCGGCAAAATCGTCATGTGCTATGCACCAGCGGATGCGTCATTCTGGCCGCCCCCTATAGCACTTCCGTATGCCATCAACCTTACCGTCACGGCTGGCGCCAAGGGCCTCATATTTGCACAGTACACTGCCAACAACCTCGACTCCTTGGAAGCGTGCGAAGGCATTATGCCCTGCGTACTGGTGGATTTTGAGATCGCACAAAGAATCTTATCCTACTTGAACATGGCAGAGTAAGGGCTCAACTATTGCGTTGCCTGAAGTAAGATCGACGAACATGTTTATTTTCCTTCTAAAAGTATTCAATCATGTGCATCTTCCCGTGCCATGCTAGGAATCCGGTGGTAAAGATCTCGCCTACCGTAACCGTTGTTGGAGACGGTGTGTTGTCGCCTAGAGTTGCCTCCTTCTCGTCGAGAGGACCAAGCCCCGCCTTCCCCAGTATACTCAAGGTATAGATCAACCTCTTCATTCAGGACGACATACAAAGTTTTCGAAACGTAATTAATATCCATAAATGTTCTACTCACATCATTGTTATCTACCCTCTCAACATGTATCTTTAAATTTGGACAGCCCGACGTAGCTGCGCCCGGAGTCAGCATCTTGGCAGCCAAACGCGACTCCTATGTGTTCATGTCCGGGACGTCAATGGCGTGTCCGCATGTCTCGGCGGTCACCGCGCTGATTAAGTTGGTTCACCCTGACTGGTCGCCTGCCATGATCAAGTCCGCCATAGTCACCACAGGTACACACTGAGAGTTGTACCACATGAATCATCGTAATTTACGGCTAACTCGGACCATTTTTTTTTTTGTATCCCTTGCAGCTTCAGTGACCGATCGATTTGGTATGCCGATACAAGCAGATGCAGTCCCGAGGAAATTAGCTGACCCCTTTGACTTTGGCGGTGGTCACATCAACCCAGATAGAGCCATTGACCCTGGCTTGGTTTACGATGTGGATGCCAAGGAATATAATAAATTCTTTAATTGCACCATTAGACTATTAGATGGTTGTGAGTCCTACAAACTCAATCTTAATCTACCATCAATCGTTGTGCCAAACCTTAAGAACTATGTCACAGTTTGGCGCACTATCACAAACGTTGGGCCGGCAGAAACGACTTATCGAGCGGATTTTGAAGCTCCATCAGGGGTAGTCATGTCGGTGGAGCCATCAGTGATCAATTTCACTGCAGGTGGTAATAGAAGCATGACATTTAAACTGACGTTTACAGCAAAGCAAAGAGTACAAGGTGGGTATACTTTTGGCAGTTTGACATGGTCTGACCGAAGTGCTCACTCAGTGAGAATTCCTATTGCTGTACGGACTGTGATACAAGACTTCGTCGCTGACACATCTTGAGTTTGGTGGTTATCTTCATCTGTTTACATACTTCTCTTATATGAGAGTTGGGGAAATGTTGAAAATGTATTTGTATGTTTTTATCATAAGTAAATGTTTTACATAATACAATATAAGATTGTATGCTTTTCTTAGGAGAGCGTTTATTTCATTTTCTGACTATTGGTGTCAAATGCAGCATTTTATTTATATGATTTTACAACATGGTTGGCTTCACAATTTTTCAGTAGCCTAGTTCCGTATGACTTTCAGTATCTTTTCATTTTCCTTGACTCTGCATCTCAAATTATTTCAAGAAAATATGTATAGAATAAATGAATGTGTACTATTTATAAATCCAACTTGTTTCGTTGCAACTTATGATAATTAACATTACTCGGGAAAGGTTTGTTTACGACGACATAGAGGCTGAAAAAAAGTCAGATTATGGTCACTAAACTCGTTGACGACAACAATTAGGTGATCAATAAGTCAAAAAAGTGTCTACCATTTTTTTACAATAGCAATTAGAGCGTCTTCAGTCGTCGCCTCAAAACTCCATTTGGAAGAAGCGCCGGATTGGTCGATTGGGTGACATCGTCACGAGGTGCCATGTTTGTGGAATGCTAGTTCGCAACCGCGTCTCCCAAACGCGGCTCCAAACTATAGCATTTTAGTTTTTACAATTTCAAGTATTTAAACACACAAACAATTTAAACACACAAATAAATAGTGTTAATAATTAAGCACATAACTAATTAAAACATACAAAAAATCAATTTATTTGAAGTTCAACTTAATCATGAATGACCATAAAATCAACAAAATATATGAGCACCTGCTGATCAACATCCGCAAGAGGGTCCTCACACTCATAGGGACCAAAATGTCTGGCTTGACTTGCGATCACTCACGATGACCATGATCACACAAGCATGTATCAACTCCCACATTTAATCTTCAGATCAAGTAAGAGCAAGGTACCAAACAATAACAAATCGAGATTGGAGCATCGCAAATGCCCGCTTGACATTTTTCATGCAACTCTCATGGCGCTTAGCTCTGACTTAGAGGCACAAGGATTGTTTTGACAAATGTCGCCATTTTGGATAGATGCAATTGGCTAGATAGTACCTAATAGCTCTTTTTTATATAGTGTTTCTTAAGATGTTTTCATTGAGTTCTGATTTTGACTCAACGGTTTTCGCTTTCCAACTAACATGTTTTTTTATCAAGAACAAAGAAACAATGTACTCCCTCCGTTCTTTTTTATAATGCCTATAGATTGTTGATATTTGTTTCAGAATATAAGGTTGTAGCTTAGCTTTTTTCAATTACCCCCTCCACCGGTCAGCTGCCACATGACATGCATGAAAAAAATCCATACAAAAGGGAAACAATTAATTGAGATTCCTAATGCATGACCCCAACGATTCCTTAGATTTAGAAAGCATTGTTTTTCTTTCCTTAATAGTAGAACCTGACTGCACATATATGGAGAGTCAACCAGAGAGAGATTTGTGGGATTTGTTATGTTAATTTAGGAAGTTATGGATTTCCCTCATTTTACTCTAATCTCAAATCGTTAAGCTAGGGGATCTTATGTAAAGAATACTTTTGCACTAATTTCCGTGCAAAAAACTATAGGCACTACAGAATAGAATGGAGGGAGTATCTTTATGTGGATTTTTGGAATTACGCACCTTTAGAAGGAAATAAAGGTATCAACTGAAGGTTTGGAGGAAATAAGGCAACTTCCTATTTGGAAAAATCATCATAGGAGTTCTAGAACGTCTTAACGACCAGTGGTGCGGTCATGGGCTCATGGCCGCCCGTACTATATGACCGTACGGCGTGCCGCCGCCTCATCAAGGGAACAACTTTCGTGATGAAGACAAACAGATCAGAGATACATTGGTCTATAACGAATCGGGGCAGGGGTTTAGGGTTTGGTCGGAGACAGAGGGGAGGAGACTCTAGGATTTCCAAAATCGAAACTGGATATGGCTGCGGTCCTTGTGGACGGCAGTTCCTCGATTAATTCTTGTGGTGCCAGAGATGATCGACCGAGAGGCATGCCTTTTCCACTTTTTTTTGCTACCAACCAAGTTGACATACCAAGAGCACGACTGGGCAGCTTGATTTCGTTTCACTTTTTTTCTCTCAAACAAATTGCTAGTGCTTCGGTTTGTGTGCACTCTTGAGATGGTTGTGATTTTGGAGTGGGAAGTAATTGGTGCAAACTCATGTCTCCTCAGTTTAGCTCCAAGGAACAAATCGAGCTATGGAAGGAAATTGTCGGCTTAATGCTTTCTAACAAAAACTAGCGGTGTTTCTCTTTTATATTTATGCTCCTGAGGTTGGTAATGCGGGACGAGGCTAGTTAGAAAACAAGAACATGCAGCATGCGTTCCAGCTATCAGTACGTGTAACTATACAGACCATCTAAATGTTTAGGCTAATCCTAAGGCCTATTTTTTTTTTCAAAATATTGGTGCATGTAGGATCTCTTAGCAAGCAAGCAGAGACTTATGAACCTTTCGGAAACGTATTAGCTTGATGTACTTTACTGTTCTGGTTTTGATAGTGTTACTATTTGTTAAAAAGATGTAAACTTTAATTTAGGATGGAATGTCGTCCATTTAATTATGTTGTGTTATATTTAGTTAATTTTATCTGTACCTGGTAGGAGTATCGAAGCTGTGTGAACATCGGCACCACTTCTATCCTCTCTTACTGCGAGGAAGTCTTTACCTTTATTGCACTGAACTGCACATCAACGTAGAACACTACTGAATCGCGTAACTCAGAATCATTTTCCCTTTCTGTAGATCAGTGTTTCCCATTAATAAGAGCATCCCCACTCGTTGGCGCTCCCCACGCGCCAAATCCGGCGAAATTTTCGTCCGGATTGGAGGAAGATTTGGCGTGGGGAGGAGTAATTCCCCAGCCGCGTGCCCAGGCGAAGTCGACGATGCGAATTTGAAAAACGGAAACTTGACAAACTACGGCTAAAAACGGGCGAATATAGACTAAATTTAATGATATTTATTATATAACGGACGGAGTTCATACATAGAGGCCGAATTCGACTATATTTCGAATTCGGCTAGGGGAATTCAAATGCTAATTTTAAAACACAGCGCTCTACATGCCGAAATGGCGGTAGAACACCGTGTAGTCGCCGCCGTCGTCATCGGAGCCGTCGTCCTCGACCTTCGGCTGCGCGGCCTGGCTGCTGCTGCCCTGGCCGGCGTCTCCCCACCCCGGGGATGGCTTGTACCATTCGTCGTCGGAGGACTCGAGGTCGACGAAGGGGACAGCGACGCCGGATGGAGGTGTCGCAGGACGGCGGTAGCGCGCGACGTCGTCGTCGGCGGTTGGAGCGGCGCGGGCGGAGGTTGGAGCGGCGCGGGCGGCGAGTTGGCGTGCGGCGGCCAGGTCCAGCAGCCGCCGCTGCTGCTCCGCCTCCTCGCGCTCCCAGTCGCGCCTCGACCACGCCAGGGCGGCGTCCTCGGGGAGGGCGTTGTCGGCGGGCACCAGGTCGTTGAGCGACCTGGCGATCGCCTCCGCCACGGCAGCGTCCTCCGCCCGCTTCGCCTCCTCCTCGGCGAGCCTGTTTGCGGCGGCAGCCGCGGCGTCCTCCTTTTTCGCCGCCTTCCTCATCCGCCCAGGCTGCGAGGGTTGGTCGCGGATGACGAGGGCGCCGCTGCTGCGCCCTCTGGTCGGCGGCGGAGACGCCGGCTCCTTCTTCACGCGCGCCGGCGTCGAAGGCGACGTCGCCTCCATCTTCACCGGCGCCAAGGATGACCTCGACGCCGATCCAGAAGACGACAAGCTGGCAGCCATGCGCCGTGGCTGCCAGACGTTTCCCCGGCGGCGGCTCGCCGATGCCCTCGATGCAGGGGGCATCGTGAGCACTGGGTAGTTGCCGCCCTCGATGTGCTCGAGGACGTTCGCCAGCGTCCTATCCGGCGCGCTCCACCAACGTCGGTGGCCCGCGGCGTTGTTGCGCGGAGGCGAGGCGGCGGGCCGTCGTATGAGGCGAGCTCCCGCTCCCACCGCCGGAGGAAGTAGGAGTTCCACGCCGTGTAGTTGTCGGGGTGGTGGCGCGGCTCGGCGCGCTCCTCGTCCGTCATGGTCATCCGCGCCTCCTCGATGGCGACGTCGAGGGCGTGGCCCCGAGGCGGCGGCGGGATTGGTACGCCGCCAGCACTGAGCCGCCACCCGCCGCCTAGAGGCCTCGTGTCCGGCGGGCAGGGGTACCCCGCCTGGTGGAGGAGGTGCCCTTCCCACGCGTGGAGCGACCGGCGGGGGAAGCCGTTGTTGGCTGCGCCGTTTTCGTCGTAGAACGCCATCGGGAGAGTAGAGGGAGAGTGGAGGGAGAGTGGAGCATGGGGTACGCCTCACGGCGAGCGGAGCGGCGTATATAGGCGCGGCTGGCGCGGGGGATTAATGCCGCGTGGAATGCGATGCGTTCGCGGCGAGCTGACCGGCGGCAGCCTTTACTGCGCGCGAAAGACGATGCGTGCGCGGAAGACGACGACATTAACTCGCCGCGTGGCCGGCGAATGCAGACCGGCGGCAGGCTTTTACAGCGCGCGGAAGACGATGCGATGAGGACGACGATCGGTTTCTCTCGCCGACAAGTTGGGGCCACCAGACGCGCGGGAAGTTTCCTCGGTATTTCCCGCGCTTTCGTTTCGTCCGGAGTCCCCGAGCGCTCCCCGGGGGGCCGGGGATGGTGTGGGATCGCCGGATGAATTTAGGCCCAAATCCGGACGAAAACGAGGAACCGGGAGCGCGACTGGACCGAATTACGCCGTCCGGATGGAAAAACACGTCGTTCGGGGGCCTCGTCGGGGAGACGAGTGGAGATGCTCTAAGGAGGGTGTGCATGCAGGATGTTGAGCAGTCCGTCCAGGTATGTATTCTGTCAACATCTTGTAGCATCTTGAACAAGGTGCATTTTCTATATGTTGGGTTTCCGTCAGCCCTATTGTAGTTACTTTCACGTGCATATACTTTTTCGATAAAGGAAATATATTAATATCGAGAGATACCAATTATACCCAGCCTCTGCAACAACGCACCACCCTAATGGCACTACGAATGCACACAGCCAAAAAAATGAAAAGAAAACTAAGAAACAAAAGTCCCGCTACAGTATCACGGACCTAACAACAGCAATACATCCACCACCATGACAACACCTGAATTGCAGACTCTCCAAAAAACGACGCCTCCAAGAAGGGAACGGTGCTCCAACACCGCCGTCGCCCGATCAAAGATCTTAGGTTTTCACCCCGAAGATAGTCCCCACTCTCAAAACAATGCCTCCACCAAGGTCACCTGCCGGGCACAACCGATTAAGGCCGGACCTTGGATTTTCACCCTGAAAGGTAGGACTCGCGCTTCACATGTGTTGTCGCCCCCACTTTCATACCGCTGCTGTGAAGCCCGGACACCAAGCAAGCCCCTCAACAGCGCGGAGACTTGAACCTCCCTTAGCTAGTCTTCCCCTCCGGCCTTCATGAAATTCTCTTCTTCCAACTTTCATCATGGATCCATAGTCACTTGATGTCAACACAGAAAAAGAGCTTCGCGCCGCTCCCTCCAGAACCAAACGGTCGGAATAAACGCATGGGTGCGCACGACCGAATACCTCTGATCCAGCAAACTCCAGGCATAGCACTGTTACATTCGCCGGCGGAGCCTTCCGGAACTCAACCCTCCGGCCAGATCATGAGTCCAGGCCTCCGGTAGGTCCTCCTCTTCACGCAAGAGAGGCCCTAGGACCGCCGCCTTTATTCAGGCCGGACCCCCACGTCGGCGACCATCCCGGGCTGGCCAACCCAACCCTCCACCGGCGACACCATCGCCGGCTTCCATGCACCACCATCTCACCGCCGGCTGGCGATGATAGATCAAAAATCCACCACCACCAACCGCAGGCCGACCCTCTCCGGCGAAGAAGAGGCCACCTCCTCCGTCAAACCCAAGGCTGATGCCCCGGGCGCCCTCGTGTCGCGGAAGATGCCCGAGATCGCCTCCACGCACCAACAAGAGGCGGGGGTGGATGGCATGGCGCAGACCGAGGGTCTGGCCACCGCCCACCACCAACCCCTGCCGGAGTGCTGCGGGAAGCCGACAAGAAGAGGGAGACCGCAACGCCGCCCATCCCACCCGCGCCGACCGGTCCGCCAGGGGACAGCCGACGGGAGGAGGGCCGCCGCCGCCGTCGCCCATCCCACGCGCGTCTGCTCCGCCAAGCATCGAGGAGGTGGGGATCCGGCCGCCGATCTGCACACGGCGACGAGGAAGGGCCCCCGCCGCCGCCACGCCCCGAGGGACTTTGCCCCCGGCGGCGCTACCGGCGGCGGCGGCGGCGGAGGGCGGGGTGTGGGAGGGTTAGGGTTGGGGGCGAAAAATGAAAAATTATTGATGCGTTGGATCTCAAGGCCGAATCATCACCTTTCACATATAGTTGAAAAATGAAAAATTTGCGATTTGAGGGTTTGCTAGAGATGCTCTAAGTAGCTATCGGTTAGTTACATATACTAGATTACATCAGCATAAGTGCAGCGTGAGCTTTCTGGCATCAAGTAACAGCTGTATTGGCGCTTGAGCAGCTGCAGATCCTGGGTGAGTTCAACGGCCATGAAGGAGACGACGCCCTGCCGTGCTCTCTCCGGCTCGGTGCTGTGGCTGGTCACCGAAATGCAAAACCTGCCGCCTCCAAAGTAATTGAGCTGGCTGACCGACGAGCATATGTTATATCCGGCGCGCCACACCTCTGAGAAACATGCCGCGTCTGGCCAGGACCCGACGATCACGGGCGGGCTGGCATCCATGTCGACGGCGCACAAGGGGTACCCCTCGTTGAACGGCAGAACATCCACATAACGAAATCCGAAGAGCAGCCGCCGGCCGGTGCCCAGGAAGTCGGGGACCAGGAGGGCCCGGCCCAGGACGGGCAGCTCCCAGGCGCCCTCCGCGCGCCACCGGCGGCGCGCCGCGTCGTAGGAGTGGGTGCCTTGCCTCCGCAGGGAGACGTAGACGCGGGCGCCGGAGACGAAGTAGGCCGTGACGTCCGCTCTGGCAAGGCCCGGCGGTTCCGGGACGGCGGTCCATGCCCAGCGGCGGCGCTGGAGCTGGTGCAAAGCCTCGAACCAGGGCCCCTGATGGACGTCGAATTGCGGGTGTGCAGAGATGGCGATGAACATGTGGTCTCCGACGGGCACGAGGAACGGGTACTTCATGGAGGAGCGCATGTCCGGACCGGGGGAGACGGCGGCGCCGTCGTAGAACTGGGTGCGGCCGTTGGCGCCGATGGCGGCAATGGTGTCGCCAGAGGGAGAGGCAGCGAACGCCATACAGTCGTCGTGGGCTGTGAAAGAGGCGAGGGGGTCGGGCAAGCTGAGCAGCGGCGGCGGCTGGCACTCGTCGCCGGGTTGGGGTTGGTGTTTCTGGGAGAAGAGATGCTTGAGGTTGAGGTTGAAGACGAGGTTACCTAGTACGCTGGGATCATTGGCCACCACAAACAATCGAGTGGGGTGGCGCGGCGCCCGCCCGGCGGCCATGGATCGACTCCTTGGTAAGGAGAGGACGCAAATTTCTGTTTCTCTGGGGATTTTGATCTGGGTCAGATGAACTGTTTTTCTAATTTTTTTCCCTGAATTGGACGAACTAATCTCTATCTCTACTACTTATAAAGGCACGAAGTGCCGTTGGAAAATTACATCTGCGCCGTACATCCACTCGCATCGTACGGATACGATCTCTCCATTCTCCCCACCCCTTCCTTCCGTCAGACACGGCGTCATCGCTTCAAACTGTCACATCCTCGATCTCCGCCGCAATTAGTCAAAACTGACTCCACTATCCTCGCACCCGTCCGTTTAAGCGTTCTGACTTCTGTGCGTTTGTGCTCTTCGCCCTCCACGATCCCACCGCCACCGATGAGAAGGCCGCTGCCCTCTGCACCCGACGCCCACGCCACTGCGTCATGCCCTACGCCTCTATGCGCGCACACCAGCCGCCCAATCTCGGGGCGCGGAGCCCGCCTCTACGCCTGCACTCAAGCTGGGCACGATCTATGTGCCGTCCTCCGTGCCCCACACCTCTATGCCCGCAGGCTGCCCGCAAAAGAAACACGGATGACCGGCGCCGCAAGCAACAACGTCACCGTTTTCCTACGATGGAGATGCAAAATCCGTCGTGGCCGCTCTGCAGAGGCCAGATATCTTGATGGAATAGGTCGAGCCAATGTGATCCTATAGCACCGTGAGTATACTTCGATCAACAAGTAGCAACTTTGATTACTGAATCATACATTAGCATCTTATTTCATTTGCAACGTTTGCCATGCTGCAATCGGTACCCAATTCACGCACACAGGACTGATGTATAGTAGAAATATGCTTATGCACTTCTCTGCAGTGTATACTTGTGTTTGGGCACAACAAAAAGAAAGATTAGTTCTTATTCAGTATTGTAAATTAACCACGGCACAACTCCATAGGTAGCACTTGACATTTTTTGATCTACATCATCCAAAAGTTCAGATATGGATCCGTACATGTGTGATGTCTTCTGTTTGGATGGAACGTGGATGTTCATCTTGATGTACCAATTGAATTCTCCAGTAGCCATTTTCTACTGAACCCCTGAAGGACATTTTGGATAGGCTAACCTGAAGACTTGATTTCCCACCAAAGCTACAATACATGCAGGAGTTCCCAGGGCATTATTAGTAGGTCTCGAAGGCGAGGAATCGAACAAGACTATAGGCACATGATATTTAGAGTTTCCATGTCGCACAATTGCTCTGTCTATATATTGTGTGGTATACATCTTATCTGAGCTTTCAAATCAGTCTAACAAATAGATGGTTCAGATCTTTTCTTCTTGGATGAGCTTTGGAAATTTGTAGGAGTAGCTAATTAATACATGATTTTCCTGTGGAATTCCACCATAGCAAATGTTTTATCTGCAACCATTTGCTTATGCAGGTACTATATCCAGTGCTAAATTCCTTTTACATTCTCTATTAGTTCAGCACCAAATTGTTCCTACTAAGTTGTGATATGCTCAGGTTTAGTTTATACTCCCTCTATACTCCCTCCGTTTCAAAATAAGTGTCGCAAATTTTTCGAAATATGGATGTATGTACACACTAAAACACGAGATATATCTACACAAAGTTGCGACATTTATTTTAGATAGGATTTGCATAGCTGATTTAATATAATACATATTGCATTACACAGGTCGTGGGAAGATGAATATATTATTATATCATATTCCAGTTCAAATTGGGCATATTCTCCATTGCAGGATATAAGCAACACCCAGTCCTTGGATGGATGAGATAGTTGTGTTCTTCTTTGTGTCTTTTTATTACATCCATTTTGAAGTTAACAACACCTAGAGAGCTTTTACATTTCTCAAATGGTTTTGTATTGTTGTAAATACTGAAGTTAGTAACACCTTGATAGAATTTTACATTCATCTGTTTTCTGTTCTCCTATATTGTTTGAGAATGAATCTGGTATCGCACTAAGTAAGGAGGATGAATCTGCAGAAAGGGTAGTGTTTATGAAGACTACCATTTTGTTAACCCAAGGTTACTGTATTAGTGTTGTATATTGCTCTGGTTATATCTTGATTGTGTTTGGAGGATAAATAATAATACTACTACTATCTCCTTTGCTCTGTTGGTTGTTCTGGGAGATGACTTAACTAGCAGGAAGCAATAAATTTTCTATTACTCATGTTATTGTCAATAATTAGCGGTTCACATATGAACAAGTTGTTTAGCTAAATTTATCATCAGGCAAACAACAGTCTCTCAACTACGATGTACTTATGTTACTGAAGCCTCTCAACTAGGATGTACTTATGTTACTGAAGCTGATCATTTATAGCTTGAAGAATCTTATTTGTTCATATAGTCATGTAGAAGTTGAGTCTACTACTCTCCATTAACTGTGTATCTATGTTCGCAGATTGTGAATTCTGCTTTGCACAATTTCAAGACTACTGAGAAAGATTGAGGTATTGTTGTTGTTTCGAGCTAAATACACAAGTCCTCTTTTCCCGAGTTTGTTTTAACGTGTTGTGCCAGTATGGCGTAGCAGAATTTATGTATCTGCTTGGGGTCTTGCTGTGACCTCAAGCACGCATCAGGACAGGAATGTATATATGTATCTATTGGTATCTTAGTGTGTCCCACGTCCCCAAGTACCTGGCTTTTACATATTTCATGTTGCAAATTATGTGGTTTTGTCATCCGTTATTTGGTAGAAAGTACCACCACACAGCCTTGCGTGTGCTCATATAGCTACATGTTTCAGAGTAGCACTCTATATTTTGGCACTTGGCATCATGATTTATTATTGGTGCTTCATAGGGTGCATACTCACAAATGAACATGCGTACTGACCATAGGCCCAAGCTGAAACTAATTAAGATCATTTTGCCCAGTCTGTGCTACTATGTGCTTACATTTAATCCAGTTGGCAGGTTGGTGTTGTGAGAAAAGAAGATTCTGTTTTCGGAAGACTCAAGAACAGAGGAGATCGATCAACACCTAACAGCCATAAGTGAGTGTGGGTTAGTGGCCATGAAATTGACTACAACGAAGTGTTGCACTCATTGTTGTTCCGTTCCATTACTATCCAAGAAACAAACAGTTAACCATTTCAAGTGTAGCATCCTTTGTGTGGTTTAATTTGCTACGATTTAATTTGATGTTGCTCGCAGTTGCATCTTTGAGCCATTTAAATCTTGTGGTGCAACTGATCATCTGGATAATTGTGAGGAGAAAAATCTTGTTGGTTGCCCTCCTCCACGGTAGCTCTCTTGTGTCTTTTTCATTGGCTACGTTACCACACCGGAGCTCATAGTTTTGATGATGTATTTATTTCAAAAGAACATCAATTGTTCTATATTTTCATTATATTGGGTACATATTAGCAGAAACGTGCATTGCACGTGCAAGCTTACTAGTATGGTATAATCGAGAGGGGAGTCCGGCCCTCTCTCTTTTATTACTCCGGTACTCTCATGGTTTTAGAGTTGACATAAAAATTGGCAAAGTCCACGTCCACAAAGCCGAAGCTGGCCTTCCTTCCGATGCCGCCGGAGCCCTACATGAACACCCAGCCGTGGTGCTGTTAGCATTGAGGGATATCATCCATTCTAGTCTTATTTAACGCAAAATTTCCTTACTCGGGAGCATCAAAGAGACTTTTATAATAACTCGTAATAAACAACTTTAGCTGTTCATAATCCTCAATCGTACCCTCATTCTGCACAAGAGTACGAATAATCTTCTTCCTATGTCTGCCATTAGCAACACAATAAAAGTACCTTGTATTCGAATCTCTTTCAAGAATGAATTAGGCTTTAAATCGTTGGTACCATTTAAGCTCCTCTTCATGTAGAAGTTTTGCAATTTCCGCATTTGATTGGCTTTTTTGCTCAATCTCTTGTGCGGAAAGCGGCCGAACTTCTGCTATAGCTTTGAGGTCATCTATAATATATGAAAGCCGTTGCTTTTCTTTAAAAAAAAAATACCAGTTGTGCGTCGTGCCTAGCCACAGAGTCGTTTCGCGCATTTTGTTATTCCACCTCTGTATCGGGGACATACCCACAATCGGTCTTTCCCATATCCTTTTAACCATGGTCTGAAAATCTTCCCGATTCAACCAGCCGAGTTCAAACATAAAACGGTGAGTAGATGGAGGTCAAGGTAAACAAGTGGTCAATAAGATGGGAGCATGATCCGAAAAAGCAACAGTACGTTCTAGCGCATGCACCGACACCATTGGGAATATGGATTCCCAATCGGTGTCCATAAATACGCGATCTAGTTTCTCATATGTAGGTTCCGGAAGGTTATTAGCCTAGGTAAATTGTCTACCAACCATTGACTCCTCACTCAAAATCAAGTTGTCAATGACCGCATTGAACAGGAAGGGTGAATGATTGTCAAAACTGCCCTACTCTTAGGCTAAGGGCTTTCCTTCGCTAGATTCACCAGGTTGCGAAGAAAAGCGGACTTGAAAGCTTACTAGACAACACCATACACGTCCAAAACTCGTATTGACCGCCCGCAGCACAGCAGCACCCGAACGCCGCCGCCCCGTGCCCTGCCTCGTCCTCGCGCGGGGACCTCCTCCTAGCGTCGAATCCGCGGGACGGGACGTCTGGAGGAGGGGAGCCAGAGACGGCGGAGCCGCGCACACGTGTGTCCTCGGAGCAGCGGCCGACGCGACTGGTCGAGACCACCATGATCGATCCATCTGAGAGTCCCGCTAGAATCCAATAGATCGGATATAGACATCTAGCAGGCAATTCGATCGGATCGAAGAACTGGAGTTCCGTGGCGCGTGATGGGGCCTGCGCGTGATGGGGCGGCTTGGTCGGATCCTACGCGTGCCGCCGGCGCATCGGCTCCTCCCTCGCCGGCGCGGCCAACCGTTGGATCCAGATTTTGTTGCCTAGCGCAGGACGAGGATTCTGACGAGAAGACGTGGGAGACGGCGGAGGAGGCGGCGTGGTCGGTGCTAGGGTTTGAACCAGCAGTGCAGCAGATCGGGCGGTTGCCGGAATTGTCCCTAGAGGAGGTGAGAGAAGACTTCTGGACAAAGATCGGATTCCCGACGTCTGAGTCCAGGGAATGGTCAAGGTCTGCGTCGCCGGAGGTACGTTTTTCGTCGTGCAGGTTGTCGAAGCGGGCAAGGTCTGCGCCGCCGCCGCCGAGGGAGAAGGTCAAGAGGTCTGTGATGAGGGCGGCGTCCTCGTCGCCGGTAGGACTGCGGCTTTCCCGGATGCCGCGGATGAAGCCCTGGAGAGGCCCGCTTCCGCGTCGTCGAGTCACACCGGCGCCTGTCTTTGGGGACTTCCTCGCTGCAGCTACAGCACGTCGGCCGGCGGCGATCGCGCCGGTGGATCCTTCGTTGGGGTCTGCTACCTCCGTGGTGCTTGGGGCGTCTCCGACGCTGAGTCGCGTGGTGGTGGAGGCGACGCCGTCAGCTTCGCCTTCAGTGACGGCCGAGGAGCCGGCGGTGATCGCGGCGGGTCTCGAGCCGCGGTTCAAACCGGCGGATGCGGCACTGGAGGCCTCCTCTAGTGGGCCGCAAAGTCGTTGGGCCTGGTTCGGTCGGGCCGTGATGGCTGTGCAGAAGGCGCCTCGCTGCGTCCCTATCGACAACAGCATACGATCACGGGAGATCGACCAGGTCCCGTATCATTCCAGAGTCATCTTCACCGCCGCCGCTCGCCCTTGCGTGGTGGTGGAGGCGACGCCGGCAGCTTCGCCTTCGGTGACGGCCGAGGAGCCGGCGGTGCGGCCGTTGATCGCGGCGGGTCTCGAGCCGCGATTCAAACCGGCGGATGCGGCACTGGAGGCCTCCTCTAGTGGGCCGCAAAGTCGATGGGCCTGGTTCGGTCGGGCCGTGATGGCTGTGCAGAAGGCGCCTCGCTGCGTCCCTATCGACAACAAGCAGCAGTCGGCCGCGGTGACCCCAGCTTCGCTGCAGCTGACCACGGGCCTGCTGGCATTGGGGCCGATGCACCGGCCGGCTATGCAGCAGCCGTCCATGTCGCCACCTTCGTCGCAGCAGCCGACTTCGGATGTCGATACGCAGCTGCACGGTGCGGCGGAGGACGCTTCGCTACCGCGCCATCTGGATGCGGGGCAGCGGACCTTGAGTGTCTCGTCGTGTCTCGCGGACGGACCCGTTGAGCCTGCGATACCGCCTCCATGGGCGGAGGGGCAGGCTGATGGGACGAAGGGTGCTTCTTCTTCGACACCCTCTTCCCCCGCGAAGGGGGACTCGCCTGGGGCTGCTGTGATACAGGGGGCTACATCACCTTCTACCCCTGTATCGACAACCTCTTCTCCCTCACCGGCTTGGTCTCCACCGCCCTCGACTTCTCCATTGCCGGTATCCACCCTACAGCAGCCGCCACCCACGGTCCCTCCTCCCGTTGTTCAACCGACGGTGAGGCGGAGTGGGAGGTACGCTCTTGCGGTGGATGGGGCAGGGCCGACGGATGATGACGCCATGCAGAGAGCCATGCGGCGTAAGGCTGAGAAGAACCTCGACACGGCAGGTACTAAGCAACCATCCAAGTCGTTTAATTCGTTTTCAGATACTCGTATTTCTTCAAATTTGAGTAGCATAGGAGTTAATATGGGTAGTAGGTCTGATGAGATTTCAGTTTCGGCCAATGTGTTGAGACAGACGGAGCTTGACCGTCTAACGGTTGTTCCGAATGTTTCCACTGGGCATGAAACAACAGTAGTAGACGATGAGGAAGAGGATGACATCCTAGATGGTCAGCTTCTCTCGGCTATTATTGGTAATATTTCAGAAGTCGATTTAGAACACGTGGAGCTTAGTTCTGATGTACAAGCTTCTGAACGTGGTTCTCGATCGTCGGCTGGAAAGAAATCTCGTAGATATAGCAAGAATACTAAATCTAAAATAGTTTCTCGATGAATGGCATGTTTCGGAATAGCAGAGGTCTTGGTGACTTGGCTAAACATTCCCACATTGCCGATGGTTGTAGAGATTATGATTTAGATTTCATTGCTATATCGGAGACGGGTAGGCGAAATTTCACACAAAGTTTTCTCGACCGACTGTCAGGCGGGATTAACTTTCAGTGGTTTTCTCGCCCGCCTCGTGGTAGGTCCGGTGGCATTTTACTTGGCGTCCGTATAGACACCATGACTGTCTTAGCTAGTTCTGATGGAGAGTATCACATTAAGCTCGACATTCGGAATAAAGCAGACGGTTTCACGTGGAGTCCGGTTGCTGTGTATGGTGCCGCCTGGGATGCTTTTAAGGCTGACTTTTTACGTGAGTTGGTAAATCTTACAAAAGATAATCCTTATCCGATTTTAATCGGAGGCGATTTCAATTTGTTGAGATTTCCTCACGAGAAAAGTAAAGGCCGTTTCGATGGACATTGGCCTTTCTTGTTCAATGCTGTCATTGATAGCCTTGATTTAAGAGAGGTGTTTATGTCCGGTCGACAGTTTACTTGGGCCAACAGCTTGCCTGAACTCACATACGAGAAACTAGATCGGCTGTTGATGGATACCGAATGGAAAAATAAATACCCTATGGTGTCAGTCCGTGCACTAGAACATATTGAAAAACTGTCTGACCATGCTCCCATCCTCCTAACTACTGGGAATCCCCGTCCTGTTTGTAAACGGTCGTTCAAATTTGAACTTGGCTGGCTACATCGAGAGGGATTTCATGATATGGTTAAGAAGGTTTGGGAGAGACCGGTCGGGGGCAACACTCCAATTTTGAGATGGAATATTAAGACGCGGACAATGCGCAAGCATCTCTCTGGTTGGGCTGCCCATACGGCCGGTATCCTTAAAAAAGAGAAGGCTCGCTTATCAAATGTAATTGATGAGCTTGAGGCTGTTGCGGAGGTTAGACCGTTGTCTACGCAAGAGATTGAACTTAAAAATCAATCAAATGCGCGGATGGCGAGTCTTCTTCGCGAGGAGGAACTCAAATGGTATCAACGTTCCAAAGCTCAATTCATATTGGAAGGAGATTCAAATACGCGATATTTTCATGGCTTAGCCAATGGGAGACATCGGAAAAAACGTATTCATTCTCTTATTCAAGATGAAGGGTTGATTGAAGGCCATGAGCAACTCAAATCTTACATTACTAATTATTATAAAGGTCTGTTTGGTCCTCCGGAGGAAAGCACCTTCTCTCTTAATGAGGACTTAACGGACGATATACCCCAAGTTTCTATGGAAGAAAATGATCTACTAACCGCACCTTATATTGAGGAAGAGGTTCAGAAGGCAATTTTCCAAATGGAATGCAACAAAGCACCGGGTCCTGATGGTTTTCCAAGTGGAGTTTTATCAAACTTTCTGGGATACGATTAAATCGAACCTTCTAGATTTGTTCAGTGACCTACATATTGGACAACTAGAATTATTTCCTCTAAATTTTGGTGAAGTAATCTTGTTACCGAAAGTTAATGAGGCAGAAAGGATTCAACAATATAGACCTATTTGCCTCTTAAATGTAAGTTTCAAGATTTTCACGAAAGTGGCCACCATTAGTGTCAACACCCGGATTTTTAAGTCCGGATGCCTATTATGTCATACATCGCAATCCCAGGAATATTATTGTTGCGAGGCATAATAGTTAAGTATCACAGTCATCATTCATTACAAACCATAAGTCTTACAAATTGGAATCACATGATCCATATTACACGAATAGTTGATCTATTGATCAACGAACAAACACAAGTTCATAGTTCATAGCGGAAGCGTAAGATACAAGGACTCTCTAGTCCACATGCCAACGCTTGACGTCGGAAGACTCCTAGTTGTCGTAGGCGTCCTGCTGGTCATCTCCTTGTTTATCTTCATACTCTGGCCATTTGAATAGCCAGGGACAAAGCCGTGAGTACTTTAAGTACTCGCAAACTAATACTATTGTAAGTGCTAGACAATCTAGTAAGGTTTGCTAAGCTCTAGTTTCTTTGCATAAAGCCAGCTTTTAGTTCACAAGTATTAGAGAAAAGCTTTATTCAAGTGCTAACTAACTCAAGTGGGAACATTAGTGTCATTCCCACCATTCAAGTGGTGATTTCAATTCAATTCACCACAAGTCATTTCACCATCATCTTTCAACCTTATTTTCAAAGATATGACATCGGAAACTCGTATGGCCTTTCCAACCGTCCGTAACCGTGGACGCGGCTATTCGAATAGATTGACACTCTGCAGAGGTTGCACACTTGTGCCACAACATTTGATTTCATCCGTCGGGATTACCCCGAATCATCGTAACACGATACGCGGATCATCAACCATAACCTTTCACTTATAAATCCTAGTATGAGCACCTCTCCCCATGAGCTTGGCCTCCCAGCTGAAGACCAATCGTCAACCTCGGGAACCGCACAGGGCTTGGCCGTACAATTCACCTCAATTTCACATCATTTCTCAACAACGGAGGCAGCCTCAAGCGTAACCCCTATGACGTGTGTTCGGAGGGAACCCATACTAAGATGCATAAACTTCCAGTTAAGCCCTACCCATAATCAGGTATTGTGGGGGTACTTACTAATTGGAAAGGTATCGCATTCAAACCAACATCATGTTTATCAAAAATCACCATCTTCTCTTGGTCATATTCACCTTCAAAAATCATTCAATGGAATGCATCATCATTCCAAGGTTTCAAATTCATTTCAAATCACATTGTTCCCATCTAGAGTAGTCAAGTTTTATTTTATTAGCACTAGCTCTAAATCATGAGGGGTGCTATCTTGCTTTGCTTGATTGAAACTACTTCACTACTCTAGTAACCATCCTTTACTTTGACCAAAGTTAACTATAAAAGTAACTCTTGGAAAACAACAAGTAAAACTTGTACAAGTATAAACTTGGGATAGGCTTATGTAAGAGAAGATAAGAATCATGGTGCCTTGCCCCAAGGGGCTTTGCACTTTGCAAGAATATTAGCTTGCCTTGGTAGTTCTCAAACCTGTTCCTCCTCCTCCTCCGGTGAAGACCAAATTGGTCTAGGGTCAAAATTTATAAAAATGCCATAGGGCATATGTGAGGGGTTTTTAGGGTTTTTCATTTAATGGATTTTCTTCCTCTTTGATTTAATTGGGTTGGTGATCTTAATAGGATCACATTAGGGTTTTATAGTATAGCACAAACAAATAATAACACTCATCATGGCATAGCACTCAAATGCACAAGTCCTATGCAGGGTACTATATGCAATTAAAAAAAGTTTTTGTTGGTTTGAAACTTTGCTCTCTCGGAATTCTCTAACTTTCTTTTTATTAAAATTTGGGATGTTACAAACCCTTCCCCTTACAAAAGATCTCATCCCGAGATCGAAAAGAAAGTTAGGTACTAAAGAGATCCGGGTACTCCTTCTTCATGAAGTCTTCGCGTTCCCGGTGGCTTCATCCTCGGTATGATTGCTCCATTGTATCTTCAGAAACTTGATGCTTCGGGTGCGGGTGGTTCGGTAAGCTTCTTCCAGGATGCGAATCGGCACTTCGCGGTAGGTCAGATCCTTGTTGATATCCACCGATCGGTGATCGATGTTCTTGAACACTTCGGTCTTTTCCGGGACTTCAAGGCACTTCCGGAGGAGTGAGATATGAAACACGTCGTGCACAGCCGACATTTCTTCGGGTAGCTCCAATTGATAAGATACTTCTCCTCGGCGGCTGAGGACTTTGAAAGGTCCGACATATCGGGGTGCGAGCTTTCCTTTCGGCTTGGAATCTCTGCTTTCCTTTCAAGGGGGATACCTTGAGATAGACGAAGTCTCCGATCTCGAAGGTCATCTCCCGACGTCTCTTGTCGGCGTAGCTCTTCTGTCTAGATTGCGCCGTCTTGAGGTACTCTCGGATCTTGTGGACTTTCTCTTCGGCTTCACGAAGAACATCCGGGCCAAAAACTTGGCTTTCTCCGACTTCCGACCAGTTCGGGGAGTACGGCATTTCCTTCCGTACAAGGCTTCAAAGGGGGCCATCTCGTAGGCTGGCTTGGTAGCCGTTGTTGTAAGAGAATTCCGCGTAAGGTAAGCAGTCTTCCCACTTGGATCCGTATTCTAGTACACATGCTCTCAGCATGTCCTCCAGTATCTGGTTGACTCTCTCGGTCTGAGGGTGATAGGCGGTGCTGAAATTCAGACGGGTGCCTAATCCTTCGTGCACTTTCTGCCAGAATCTTGATGTAAACTGTGATCCTCTATCTGACACTATCGATTTCGGGGTTCCGTGCAGGGCGACTATTCTGGAGATGTATAGTTCAGCTAACTTTGGGCCTTGGTAAGTGGTTTTGACCGCGATGAAATGGGCGACTTTGGTCAATCTATCGACAACTACCCATATTGAATCATTGCCTTTGCTGGATTTGGGCAGTCCGGTGATAAAGTCCATTCCTACGGAGTCCCATTTCCATTCTGGAATCTGGAGGGGTTGTAACAGTCCGGCGGGTCGTTGATGCTCTTCCTTGACTCTTTGACAGATGTCACACTTGGCGATGTAGCTGCCGATCTCTCTCTTCATTCCGTGCCACCAAAATTGCTCCTTC